>NW_013665834.1:220988-243364 GCF_000517525.1 Limulus polyphemus | reverse complement strand
TTATTCCTCGGGTTTCGTGGACAAGAACACAACGTTGTTCCAGGAAGATGGAGCACCGCGTCACACTACTAGAAACACCCAAAAGTGGCAGAAAAAAAATGGCATCCAGAAGTTGCCCTGGCCGAGCCAATCTCCTGACATGAACCCCATCGAAAACCTCTGGGCCATACTCGACCGGCAAGTCAAGAAACAACCAAAAAAACCAACTTCGAAGAGCGATCTACTCCAAGTTTTGAAGCAAGTGTGGGCGAAAATCCCACAATCTAAAATTGACGAGATGATTCTCACGGTGCCCCAAAGGTTCAACGAACTCCACGAAGCGAAAGGAAGATCTAATAGATATTAATTACATTATAAATATATCATTTTATGTGAATATTACTGAAAAATTTCATTTTTTCTGAAAAGGTGGTGTCTATTTACTTGTGACCACGCTGTGTACAAGATAACATGTTGAAAAAATATATTGAGGTATGAAAAATTTGTATATCCGGTATATGCTGTGCAACTCATGGGAAAGTGGTCCCTAATGATAAAGAAAGATGCAATAACCAAACCCATGCATAGCAAATATATAAGCATATATATATATTACCCTATATGAAAATTAAGGACTATATTGGAGAGAGTGTGGAGAGTCTTTGGTTAACATGATATCCCTAATTTTAATTTTTTATCACAAGGCTTTGGTTATTTTTGAAATGTAATTTAGTAAATATATACAGTGCATATGTCGTTGGTTTTAATTTTGGTGCGAGTTTTTTCTGAACAAACACTCAGAGCTCTGGAAGACTCTAGCTTCACCCTTGGAAAGAGTACAGTGGAAGGGAGTCTGTGCAGTGACAAAGGCAGACCTTGCAGAACACCTGAGATAAGCTTTGCAACTTATCAATGCCATGTCAGAAAAGCAAAGGCATAGAGTTTATCTCAGTGGTGCTGAAAAATGCCGCAAACAAAAAAAGAGCCCAAGAATCATTGAAATCAGTTCCAAAATTAACTGTATTTTATGGAAAAGCAGGGCCTTCAAAAGAGAATACTGAAATTGCCAATGATGGTAAGTTTTTAGTTTTGTTTTCATAAAGCCTAAATGTTAAACATTTTCAATGAGAAAAAATGTTGACTGACTATTGATAAATTTATCCTAAAATTACCATCATACATATGTATAGTTATTCATAAGCCACACTTTTTCAGAGGAACCAGTTGCCCAGATGGATATTGATGTTTCTGCACCCACTCAATCCGAAGATTGTCAACCTGGATCATCAACATCATACAGTTCTATCCTAACCTCGGATGATATCCTACAGTCAGGTCCTGCCTTATGGAAAGTGGATAAGCATTTCCAAAAAGAAATTGTAAAAAAGCCGATTGAGCAAAACATTTATAAGCAGGACTTTTCAAGATCTGAAAGAGAGCATAATGGTCACAAACGCTACCTTACCAAGTCTTTGTTTGAAAGAACTATGGTAAATGGTGAGAAAGAAAATAGGGAATTACTAGTTTATTCTCTGTCTACTGGGTGTGTGTACTGTGCTCCTTGGAAAGTGTTTTGCCAAAAGAATGAAGATAAAGCATTTATAAATGGTTTCACTGATTGGAAAAAGTCCCATAGCAGGGTTAGGACGCATGAGAACAGTTCTGAGCACAAAAACTGCATTAGAATTTGGCATGCCAGAGCATCAGATTAGCACATAATTGACCAAATTCTTGTTAGGGAGTTAGAGGAGGGAAAGAAGTACTGGCAAGCAGTTTTGAGACATGTTGTTGAAGTAATAAAGTTTCTAGCAGCAAGGGGCCCAGCCTTTCGTGGTAAAGAAGGAATACTTCACATAGATTAAAGAAACCATAAAAAAATGTGTCATAGTTTGTTATATGGGCTGAGATTTAGTTACAGTAGGTGTCTGTGATTTCTTGGTGATAAATTCGAACAATAAACAATAAACTTGTTTTAAAAAATATATTCAAAATAACTCAAACGTATGTACAAAAATTCTTTACACTATATGATATCAGAGTTGTATATAAAACTCTAAATAATTCTCCTTTCTTGTCAAAAGTCCCCACAACTGATTCAATTACTTTAGAATCCAATTGACAAGACGAATTATTTTTCTCAGTTCTATTTCTTACAAAACAGTCTGCGATAAATTCACTTACATTACCCCATGGGTTACCACAGTTGCATCCAGAACTTTAAATAATTGTATCTTTTTTGTCAAAATCCACACAGACGGGTTCAATTACTTCAAAACACCCTTTGACAAGACAAATTATTCGCCCTTATCTCTGTTAAACTGTGAAACTCATTACAGCTAAACTAACAATCACGCAGTCTAACTTCAGTTTCACTAACTTTTTCTGATTTAACTTCACTTAACTTGTTAGTTACCACAGTTGTATCCAGAGCTTTAAATAATTGTCTCTTTTTTGTCAAATGTTCACACAGGTTGGTTCAGTTACTTTAGAGCCCCCGGTAGCACAGTGGTATATCTGCGGACTTACAACGCTAGAAACCTGGTTTCGATACCCGTGGTGGGCAGAGCACAGATAGCCCATTGTGTAGCTTTGTGCTTTTCCAAACAAACAAACAAGTTATTTTAGAATCCAATTGACAAGACAAATTATCTTTCTTATCTGTTGTCACAATACAGTTGTAAAACTCACTATAGAAATCACCTGTTAAGGCTAATCACTCACACGCCAGTTAACTTCATGCTTTCTAACTTTTTTTCTGAGTGATCTTCACTTGACTTGCGCTCGCTTGATCGCCTATATACATATATATATATACCTTGCCCAACTGAGGCCCAGTATTTTCGGTAAACTTAGCGAGAAAAACTTAGAAGTTTCGAGAAAGATGACATCAATAATACTACGACAATTGAACTACACATACAACCTATGACTCTTGACGAGTTACATGATGAATTTTTTATAACTATCGCCTCTAAAATAATTAACCTTAACATTCTTGTTATAAAAACGAAATAATCATTAAATATTAGATCAGTAACTAATAACTCTTAAACTAAATAGTCTTGTGTATCCAACAATAAAGCCACCCTTTAAGAAAAAGATGTACAATATTTTCTTGGCTATATACAAAGACTGTTCTCAGTCCATACACTAAGACTCCTTATATAGTCTGCAACAACACTTGCAGTTTCCGTGTTTGTCTCTACTCTCATAGGATCTCTGGTGGGGCTTAACCTTGACAGAATCCTTTATCTTCATGTTGATCTTGTGTTTCCTGATGTCTATCTTTCCTAAACTATCTGTATACTGACACAGTATATCTTGTACCTCTTTTTTTCTTCTTGCCAGACAGTTTTTCACTTATGTTGACATCCTTGTACGTTTCATCTCCACCCAGTGGTTTTAGTCCTAGTAGGTCTTCATCCTCCATGACAAAGTCACCATATTCTGGTTCTGTATCTATGACCGCCACACCTGCCATGTTCATCTGTATCTCAACAGCTGCATCTGTAAGGTCTTCTTACAGATCTTGGTAGATCTTGGTCGTCCCATCCACTTTCACCTTATAGTTCATTCTGTTGACCACTTCATGTACTGCAAAAGGTCCTTTCCATTATTGAGTGAGTTTGTTGTTGGCTGTGGGTAGCAGAAGCAGGAACTCATGTCCAACCTCAAAATGTTGATCCTTGACCTTCTTATTATATAAGAACTTTCTATTACCTTTGATGTGTTTAGCTTCACCAGTAGAACTGCTTTGATAGGTCCAGTTCAATACTCCTTTCTAGTCCACTCTCTTGTAAGTCTCTTTCCATTTTGTATTGTGTTCGACTATCTCTTGGGCACTGTCCCAAAGTTTCTGCAGAGAAGTGTCTTTCTTCTGCACTTTCTTCTGCTTCCATGAATCTACATTTGGGATGTCACTCTTCGATACTTGCAAGGGCTTAATGTCTTGCTTTATCTTCTTCCCTTAAGCTCTAGTAGTAGCTGCAGATGCCACATCGTTCTTATTTCTGTCTAGTTTTTCCAAATTTCTACTACCTGTTATGTTTCCAATCACCAAGTCATTTATTGGTGCCTTCTTACACATGGCCTCAAGATCTCCCGTGTGGTATGGAGTTTCCACATTTATTTTTTCTATGGGAAATTTTCTCACTGTCACATCAATTAGCACACACATGGGCATACCTTGCCTGTCATCTGGTTGTCAGATACTAGACTTGTTCTCACTGCTGCACTACTTCACCCATTGTCTCGTAGGACTTTTACTTTCTTGTCCCTAATATAGCCCTAATGTATTGGCATATTGTGATTTGTTAGCATATCTCGATATTTCTACCATGCTCTGATCACAAATGGCACTGTTTATCCATTTGCTAACTTCAGCTGACCATTAGTTGTACACTGATCAATCATAGAAATGACACTTCTTTCTTGTGGTGAATCTGACATGCTTTCTTGGTTCTGTTTCTTCTTGCAGCAGCATCCATGGTGACAGCAACTCTTTCTGTATTTCTTACCAGCACTGTCTTTGTAAATATCTTTAGCTGCTTTATATTGATATTTCTGCCGTTGCTGTTGCCAATGGACTTGCACTCCTTTGCAATGCACCCTATTGTATAACAAATATAGCATCTCTTTGTTTTCTGTTGAGATTTCCACTGTTTCTTGCTGGTGACAGACTTGCACTTACTCACAATGTACCCCATTTCATAACAAGCATAACATCTCTTCTCCCTTCTATCTATTAACCTCCTTTCACCTTTGGTAAACTAGTGCTTCTGGTCAGCCACCACTGGTTTCGACTTTAACTGGATATTCTTGGACTTGCCCATTATACACCCTCCATGGACTTCCATATACTGTTCTACAAGCTTGATTATCTCCTCCACATCATTTGGTGCTCTCTCCTTTAGGAACAGGAACATGTCAGTTGAACACATGGTCATGAGCTGTTCACGTATTAGTATATCTGCCAGCCCCTTAAAACTATTGTCACACTTGGCCATATCATTCCATCTTATGAAGTATCGCCGTAGACGTACCACAAACTGAAATACAGTTTCTCCAGTGCCAGGTTTGCTTCTCTGTACTTTCGATGAAAACCTTTTGTCAGTAAGTTCATAGCATTTCAGCAAGGCCACTTTTAACTTGCCATAGTCCATGGCATCTTCTGACATCATCCCTGTATAGAGTGTAGGCCTTTTTCTGTGAGAAGTGGGCTGAGACAGACATACCAGTCACCTTTGTTCCAAAGCAAATACTTTGAGCAAATATTTCATATCTCTCCAGGAAAACATCCATGCCATCTTTCTGTTCATCAAATTTGGGCAGCTTGGATCAGCTGGCCCTGACCCCATTGTCCTTCTTGGGTCCTTCTTCTTTCTGTTGGGTGAGCTTGGTAATCTCAATTTGTGCTGTTATTCTCTTTATTTCTAGTCTCTCTTCTCTCTCCTTTTCTCCATTTTCTTATTTCAGTTTTTCTCTTTCCTTTTCTTCTTTTAGTCTTTCTTCCTCTCTTCTCTGTCTTTCCTCATCTCTCTCTCTTCTGTTGTCGATTTTCTCTCTCTAGTTCTTGTTATTGTTTAATAAACTCTTATAGTTCACTATCTTTTGACCCAAGATGCTCACCTCTTTCAATCAACTTACCAAAATCTGCTGACATGGTTATATACACTATTTTCATCACCAATACAGTTGTGTGTATATAGGCCTATTTCCGCTGTCGTTCACGTCTGCTTTTAACGCCGTTTACAACAGTGTAATCCTTCCTTGCTTCTCATATGTCAGGTTTCTTTTGTATGGGCCTGGATTATTTTACAGTAGGTGTCGGTAACTTCATGGCGTACAATCCACGTGTTTTAAAAAAATATATTCAAAATAACTCAAACGTATGTACAAAAATTATTTACACTATAGGATATCAGCGTTGTATCTAAAACTCTAAATAATTCTCTTTTCTTGTCAAAAGTCCACACAGACTGATTCAGCTACTTTAGAATCCAACTGACAAGATGAATCATTTTTATCTATTCTGTTTCTTACTATACAATCTGCAATAATTTCACTTACATTACTCCGTGGGTTACCACGGTTTTATCCAGTACTTTAAATAATTGTCTCCTTTTTTGTCAAACTCCACACAGACGGTTCAATTATTTTAGAATCCCTTTTGATTAGACAAATTATTATTATTATCTCTGTTAAATTGTGAAACTCACTTTAAAATATCACCCGTTACGGCAAACTAACAATCATGCAGTCTAACTTCACTTTGACATAAGAGATATTAGTGGACTGGCTCCAAAGTCCTCAAAGCTGTCCCCAACTGATCACTGACCAGTCAAATCATCATCAAGCCATAAAGCAGTGGTCTATCTCAATTATACAACAATTGGTAGCCAAGCAGATGACAATACCAGAAGCCACACCAACTTTAGTCAAGCCTTTTTGTATGTGTCTTTTAATGTCAAACGGTATTTGAATATGATATGTTATTTTTATTTTAACAGACGTCTGTTGTATTTTATGTTTTTTTATTTGTTATAGAAAGCTGCTTCATGTCACTTGTGTTTTGTTTTTTAGTCTTAAAAGGCTTATTTTGTATGCAAAGGTCACAATAATAAAAGATTTCTTTTATTTAGTATTGATGTTTTAGGGCTTGTTTTATATTGTTAACAAGGGAGTCGTTGCTGTGTTTTATTTAGTTTTGACTCTATGTTTAATTTGAGCTTCTGTATCACCATGTTTAAAAGTTGTATTTCTTGTTTTACTTATCTTTATTGAGGTGTAAGTATTTTGTAGGGATGAGTGTAAATTACACCATTGTTTTAACTAATATGCAAAACGTTTAAATTGCATTTTATGTATTAAAATTAATGACGATCAGGTTAGATTCAAGGTAGAGGGGAGAACAAAAGTGTGGTATGGATGCATACCATGTTTCCTACCCCTTATCTAATATACTTTTTTTTAAACTTTTCTACATATTGAATATCTAGTCTTAATATCGAATGTTTGCCAATGAAGTCACTAAGTTCTTCTCTCCTAGGGTGCCACGTGTTCTTTTCTGTGGGAAAAAGTACTTAATACAGAAATAGACAATGAACTTTTCCACTGGCAAACCAGGCTGTGCTCCAAACATATAATATTTCTTACTTTGTAGTAAGAGTGGTCACCAATCACGTATGTAGCACCTATACTTTGAGAAGAAATCCATTGTTATTTTTTTTATTTAATATACTGTTACGACAACGGAATTCACGTGACGCTGGCAACACATAATGAGTATCTAGAACGTTCGTGAAGGCTCGAGTGTTTGCCAGACGCCCTCTATTTTGTATATATATATGACTGGCAAGAAGTGACGGGAGAGAATAATTGCAGACAAGCAGAGATAGAGACGAATAATCGAGTCAATCCGTAAGTAAAGTGTGTAAATCATTGTGAATTATAGCATGTGTTTAAGTTAAAGTGACTGTGGGAATTCAGTGTATTGCAAAGTTGTCCTGAGAAAGAATAAACTAGTTTTATTTATGAAAGGACTTGTATCGCTGAAGTTTCATCGGAATTTTAAGGGAAATTAACAAACGACCAGAGACGTGACAATGCATTATTTTCTCATCCTTGTCCTCCTCAAGAGAGCAATAAGTTTACGGACTTAAGACGCTAAAATCCGGGGTTTGATATACCGCAGTGGACGCAGCAGATAGCTCAAGGTGGTTTTGTTCTAAGATGAACAAAAAAATTATGGAATATATATAGAGTAAGACATAAGTTATATATATATATATAACAAGATTAGATTTATATTGGTTGTATTCACCAGATTTACTTCAGTAAAGGTTCACTACAATACACTTGAGACTTTGTTATTGATTGGAATAAATAGTGTCTCACTCTGTTATGTAATGTGTCTAGTCTTTTGACTTTTTCTTTGAACTCAGCTAAGGTCTGAAATTTAGATTTTTGTTCCACTAAACATTTTCCAACAAGCATCCTGTTATTCTGCAGTTCTTGTCCAATTAATAACTGGGAAATCAGTGAACCTGAGAATACCACACAAGCTTATAACATTTCATTTTGAATTTATATATACTTGAATCATCATTCAGTATGTTGAGATGTATGGTTTTCTTCTTGAAGTTAAACTTGGTGAAATGTACTGCTTGCTTTTTAATTGATTCCTTTTCCTATGACGTACCATTGAATACACCCTACATAATATTATTTACTTAATTTCAACTATCTCAATTAGACCTGATCAATCATTAAGCCTTAATATAATATGTACTTGCTGAGATATTAATAAAGAGGACAAATACAGTAACCATAAAACCAGAAATACACATAACTCATTGTCATGTTTTGCAAAAACATCATGATAATTTATATTGCAAGTTATTTTTTAACTTACATATTTTTATTCTTACTTGATCAGAGGAAGTTTTAATATCACGTGATGAGCGCATTGTTTAACACTGGAATTTTCTCCAAGATTTTAGAACTGTTTGAGCATCATAAAATGCACGTTAGGCTACAGTAGATGATTATTGGTTTATTAAGCTCTTAATACGGTATATTGAGTCTGAAGAAGTGAGTTATTATTTGATTGAGTATTTTTTTCAGTTTTGAAATATTAAGTCTGTATTCTCGATGAAATAATTAGGGCAGCTACATCATCGAAAACTGGGAATGGGCTAAAAGGGTGTCATTCTTCCTTTTTGTTCAGGCTATTAGTAATTCTGGTCTTCTGGTTAAAAAAAAAGAATGTGCCAACGGCAATCAGAGAATAACCAACAGCAAAACACCTAAAGCAACGTTTTAATGCTACACGGAATTGGTGTTGTAGATATGTTAATATTACTATTTTTTGTAATTTCTTGAATATTGGTTAGATACAAATGATTGGATTTTGGCTAATGTTACCTCTCTTTTCATGCGAAATGATGAAAATTGTCCCATTAGTTATTGACCTATTTGTCTTACATCAGCCATGAAAAACTTTTGTTGGATAGTCAGCATAGTTTCACCTTGCCTAATTTATCTCTAGACAATCTTTTAAGAGTTTACTGCTTACGTAGATAAAAGTACGTGTGTGGATTTGACACATCTGAATTTTAGAAGGAACTTGACAAGGTATCGTATAAAAGGCTTGTTAAAAAGTTATCTCCATAGATGAGAGGAATAGACTGGTTCGTTGAATAGAAAATTGGCTGGTTTGAAGAAAGCAGAGGGTTGTTATAAATGGAGTTCAGACAAACTGGATTAATGTTATAAGGAGCTACCTCTGGACTCAGTGTTAAGACCGTTACTCTTTTTGGTTTACATAAGTAACATGGAAGAAGAAATGGTCAATGAATTATTTAAACTTGCTGATGATATTAAGATTTTAAGTATGCTGACTTTAAGAAGGGTGCTGCTGCTTTACAAATAGATTTGGATTATCTGATGAGTTGAACAAATAAACAGCAAATTACTTTATTATGATAGATGCAAGGAAATGCATGTGGAACATTTAATTTGAATTGTGAGTATAATTTTGGTGGTAATACACTTAACAATGTTATCGAGGAAAAGGACCTTCATGTTCTAGTTGGTCAGTCTCTTAAGCCATTCAAGCAATGTGCTGTTTCTTGTGGCTGAGCAAGTAGGATTTTAGGTTTTATTTAGAGAAACTTTGAATACAAGTATAAAGATGTTATAATTTCACTCTATATTTCATTATTTAGGCCACATATGGAGTATTATGTTCAGTCATGAGTTTCTTACATTAGAAAGGTCACTGAACTGTTGGACAAGATTCAAAAGAGGGCTATTAGGATGATACCTAGGATGGAAAGGTTGTCATACGATGATATATTAAAGTCTCTGAAATAGTTTTTTCTTGAAAAAAAAATTGTGAGGAGATCTGATCGAGTTGTTTAAGATTCTTAAGGGAGTTGGTAGTGTTGATACATCACTTTTTTATACTTAACAGTGAGAATGGTAGGACTAGGGGATACAAATATAAATGTTGGCTGCATAGTTGTCATGTTCAGCTAAAAAAAAGCTTTATTTTTCTAACAGGGTAGTTGGCCTTTGGATTGGGTTGCCTTCAGATGTTGTGGATGCAATTAATTTAAAGGTCTTTAAAGAAAGATTTGATGAATAATGATAAGGGCTGACTTTGAGAGTTTTGCTTTAAACTTTAGTGAATGGGATAGTCTAGATGAACCAACAGGGTCTTCGTTGTCTTTAAATTTTATGTACATATAAGTCTGTTGCTACTGCAAGTTGGATCACCAAAAAGAAGTCATTCCTCCTAAAAAATTCCGTACATTATACGTTGTGTAGAATGACAGAAATGAGCAAGGAAATGTCATTGTTGTATTAGCATCTACTGTGAACATTAGTTCAGCTAACCTGTAAAACTCGAAGAAATAAAATTAATGCTGGGCTGGACATTGCATTCATTTTTTTACCAAATAATCCAAAATAACTTGCTCAATAATAAAAACCATTACAATAATATGCTTTTATTATAATTATTAAATCCAAACAATCAACATTTCAATCATGATTCTTTGACCATCATTAGGCTCATAATGCTTCTAATGCCTGTTTTTATTAGTTTATTAAATGTCTACAAAATAGTATGAGGAAAATTGGCATGTCTAAATTCTGGGAAACCGAAAAACCAAGAGACAAACGAACAATACAAGATGTGTTACAAGTAACCTTTTGATGTCAAAATTAGCCTCCTAACTAATCATTTGACACAGAAATCACGTTAATAAAAATAAAAGTGTGCATATAGACATTTACATTTCTGCCTTTTGATCACATACATATGCTAATCCATTGGTCACTACACTTTGACGAACAAATGAAGATTATTTTATGTGACTATGTCATAGTTCAATTATCTACTAAATTTGCCATTTCATGATTAGTTTATACTATATTCTGTATAAGGTACACTCAGGTAATTATTTCTGACGTTTCATGCAGCTGTTCTGTTTGTGGTAACAACATTCTTGTTAACTGTATGTCAAAAGTCAGTAAACATATACTAATTAAGTTTGATAAGTAAAAGTGCACATGGCAACAGCTATCTCACAGAAGCTTTGGGCATTGTCTGTTACATAGATAACCCACGGATTATGAGATATTTCACTTCGAACCTTTGCTGACTTTAAAGTGAGGTATAATATAATTCTTGTCCTGTACTGACATCCTTTAGAAATCCTTTACTAGCCATAGAAGCCAACAAAGTCAGAAAGGGAAGTGGGTCAGTAGCTAAAAACACTGCATATTATTGTCAATTAACATTTTTGTTTGTTAACTTATGTTATTGTTTGCTCTATGTTTTTTGTTTTTTTTTGCGTTTTTATTCACTGCATAATATTTCCTTCTTTTTTTTTCCAACCGTTTCAGTTGGATGTCAGTACAACTAAATACCATAATTACAAACAGGTGTGAAGTTATTCCTTCTCGTCGTGGCTGCATGTATACGAACATATATGAATATTTACATCAAATCGAAGTAAATATTAAAGTTCGAGTTTCGAAAAGTTATATTTAAGTATAATGATAAGATCGATGAACCACATTAGTAAAGAATTAATTTTATTATTATGCCCAAGGAGCTCATCATTTGATCTTATCGTATTTTATTATAAAAATCATATAAAATTGTTAACTGTCTTCTCAATTTTCTCTGAAGACTTACAACACTAGAAACCGGGTTTCGATACTCGTGGTGGGCAGAGCACAGATATCCCATTGTGTATCTTTGTGCTTAACTATGATCAAATAAACAAACAAACTTCTCATTTTTTAAAAGATTTGAGGATAATATTCTCCATAAAAGTATATTATATGTATTATGGAGTTGGGTGTGACCTAGTGGTTAGCGTGCTACGACAGTGAGTCTAATGGTTAGTGGTTCGCGGCTCGTTGACGGAAAACACATTTCGCACGTTGGAACTGTGGATGTGCTATAAAAATGACGATCGGATAATGATATTCAAGAGATGGCAGTAGGTACTATCTAATTGGCTTTTTTTGCTCTAGTGTATGGGTTGAAAATTAAAACGACTATGCACAGATTGCCCTTTGTGTAGCGTAGCTTTGGTTGACAATTCTGAAATAAACTTTTGTAATATATTATGATATACCTTAAACTATTCGTTTTTTGTAAATAAACCAGTATATATACATACGCCGATATCTTAGCTGTTGCGGTACCGATCGGCACGCAAACTGGAACGGAATGTCAGCGCTTTCCTACTCGACAAGCAAGTTTGTCTTTTTAAAATTCTTCCAGCCATGCATATAGGAAACAGACGATGCAATACTCTGGGCATATAATTAGATTTGACTATAGGTTCGTAAAGATCGTGATGAGTAATAAAAATCGAATCGGATATAGGGGGTATACGGCATCCAACGCTTGGTATTGCTGGCGCACAAAACTTATAATTATTGGCTGAAATTCCCCATTACGTTTGCTTGGTTGTCAAAGAGACACATTGATGCAACATTACCAAATTGTGTCTAATCAGAGCCCTCGGCTACAGCCCTATAATAACCTCATGCTTTACCCGCAGCACAGTTCAATTTTGAAAATGCTCAAATTAAAGCGCACTTCTTCAGATCAACAAAATAACAAAGCCAAAACCGAGAAGATAATCCAAAGGGAAGACCCCGAAATCCATAATAAAATGCACTGCATTTACCATCACAATTAATAATTTGCAGGGTCATACAGTTGACCAAATAGAAATGTGTCTTTGAGAATCAGGTTTTTCGCATGTTTCAATCTATAAGAATTTATCAAGAAGAACATTTCAACATAACTTAACAATACATAGAAGTCAAAATACTATTCAAGCAATACTTACATGAGATGGCCAAATATACATAAAACCTTTGTTTTCGTGAAATACTAGAAATAGGATAGTCATTCTCCATACATATATTGTTACTAGATTATAATTAATTTTTAGAAAACATGTTCATAAAATATTTATTTAGGTATAATTTTTAGAAAGAAAAAATATTCATTATTTTCCGTCATATGACGGACATTTAGCTTGTATATAAACACTTTTAAAAATCTCAATACAACTCAAGAACTTAAAAATCTCGTAAGTGTTCACAAACAAAAATGTCTTCTATCATAGTGTGATAACTAACTCAGTTTCCTGTATCGAGAGTTGGTTGTAGAATAGCAGTTATATGTCACCTTAATATTAATATGTACAACACTGGCCGTAAGTACGTAAATTATGTCATAATGTTTCCTATTTATCCTGTACACCACAACTGAAATTCATAATGAATATAGCCAGTAACCTTGATAACATCATAGACAGGAAGAACGGTACATGAAGTGGGCGGGATTAAATAAAAAGGACAGTTACAAAATATATTATACATTTCGACGAATAAAGTGCGTTTCGAATAGGAAATATTAGATGTAAACCCTCCTGTAAAAGCTCTAGTAATTCGGCCTGATCTACAAGTGGTGTTTTATTGTTATAACTATAGTAACATTCAGAGTGGTATCACCCTGATTTTGCTGACTTAAGTATATATACTCTTCACAAGGAATCTCTTGTTAACTATGCAGAAATTTAGATCAGTTTGTACTAATTCATTAATGGCATCCGTTTTCTCTTATTGCATATTCTAATTGGTTAATTTAACCTTAAAAGAAATTGAAAATTTTCTGGTAAGTTATGTATTTTTTATTTTATACTAATGCTTTAAACAGAACTGTACAATATCAAACACACTAGAGCAGCTTGTTTCGTCGGAAAACCTTCAATTATTGTGATGTCATGACATAGGTTTGATTTAAGTCTATGGTCTTGCATCTTTTGAACAAATTACAAACTGATTATAAAAACTAACTTAAAGTTTGGAGTGATCTATTTTCAAATGTTTCAAAAGGAAGAAGAAGAAGATTTTTAAGGAAAATGTAATTTATCCCATCCATCTGGAACTATAAGACCCACATATGACGACGAAAAGTTAACTTTCTTAAAGGCTGTGTTTTTATACTCGTTGCAATAAATCATTGCGTTAACTGATTCTTATTGTCTTTCTGACGTGCAAAGTGAAAAGAGACTTTGTTGGTTTAAAGTTAATAAAGTTAGTTACACGAAGTGAAGTTAAAGTGCAAGAGACTTTTACATCGGTGACATTAATCTAGCATTTACTGGCAAGCTGAAGAAATTGTTTTAATATTTTATAACATTTAAAGAAACTTCTTAAATAAATCGTCTTCTTAATTCCTGCATTTTAGTAAACTTAAATAAGCATTGTATTACTTACAATGATGTGCTCTTTGCTTCAACGAAATTACTTTCACTGGCTAAGTCAACATAATTGTTACGGTTTGGCATAAGTTCATGGTCTAATTAATCTAATCTTCTTGCATCGTAAGTTACTGAAAGGTCACGTTCCATCCTCGTCAGTATCGCTCTAAAATTACTTCAAATCTTATGGGTGTCGGGAAAATAGTTTATAGTTAAAAATGAGTATGGGTCATCAAATACTATAATTTTCTGTTTCGCAAATAGCTTTTCTTTAAGAAATATAATCTCTTCCGTCATTGCTTAAATATGGATATTTTTGTTTGGTTTCTGTTACTTTTACCATCAGAATCTTTTCTAAGCTGTGTAAACGTGCAGGGAAGATATGATTGGCATTACCTATGTAATATCCAATAATGACGTATATTCATGTGTACTTTTTTCTGGAATAAGTTTTATTCCGTTTTATTTACTTGTTTTTTTTATAATTTATAAACACACATGCAATTTGCTTAAATGAAATTCATAAAGTTACGAAATAAACTCATGTCAATTTTTCAATTTACAGATATGAGTATTGTAATCAGCTTCAAGAAATAGGAAGTTCTAAACTGACAAAGATGATGTAGGATACTTCCCCCTGGTGGTTATTTGTTCTCGAGAAACTTTAACATGAGTGAAAAACATATCTTCAACAATGAAAAGAATGCCATTGAAGGACATATGTGGTTTGTCGTTTCGAATAGTGATCATATACTGCACGTCATTTTTCAGTTATTTTGCGGCGTTCTTTGTGGAGTGTTGTCTGTATTGCTGAGGGACTTAGGGCCAGTTCAAGTAATGGGATTAAGGTGTTTGTTGCAAGCTATTTTTCTTATCCCAATACTCCTTTTATTGAAGATCAGGGTGTTCTATGGCGGATTGGGTGCCGCAATGTTAACTCTAAGAACTATATGGGGCACCATCACATTAATAACGTTTTATGCTGGATTTTATTTTCTGTCGACAGAAGAAGTGTTTTTGATCTACTTAACGCAACCGATATATGCTAGTATTATGAGCTGTCTCGTCTTAGGCGAACACTGGACTATCTCCCATATATTTGTAATTCTTGTAAATCTTGTTGGGATCTTAGTGATTTCGTCGCCACTTCATGTTGCAAGTGACTATCAAAACTTCACAAGTGAAACAAGTAAAGTCAACCACTACGTGGCGGTTATCATTGGAGTGTTAGTTTCTTCAATCGGCGAGAGTGTTATCAGGTTGATATTACATAGGTTACAAGAAGTCGATACAACAGCTGTCATCTTCTGGTGGTCACTCACAGCTGGATCGTCCATCTTGCTGTTCACTGCTCTAAATGGAACTTTGGAAATAAAATGCGCCGAGTTTGAATTCCTCGCTATCTTTGTAATGGGTGTATTAGTTTTAGTGAGTCACACATCGTTAACTGTTGCTATTTTTCTCAATCAGACGAGTACAATCACAGTAGCAACTTCAACCGAAACTGTAGTTGTCTACATTCTTCGTGCTACAATATTTAGACAACCTCTGAAGTTAATTTATAGATTTTGATAACATCAAGTTTTGAATATTTTGTACGCTTTTCAACTAAATCTACTTACTGGAACTGTAATTTTCAACTTGAATGACACCTTTTGGTACAACCCCAGGCCAGATACCACTCGGATTCATGTATAACTGTCCTTAATTTTAAATTCCTAAAGGAGGGCAGCTAACCAATAGAAAATTCCACTAGAATGGCTTTCTCTGACTCTTGGAACAAGACTGACTTCGCTCTTGAAACGCACTCAAAATTAAATGTTTGGAGCGAGTTCTGAGGCACGATGTCTGGACCCTTTGATCAGAAGCCTAGCACGTCAACTACTGGGCTACACACAGTCCAATCTACTTATTTAGAAAATACTCAACATTGAATAAAATACTATACACTTTATATTAAGTTTTTGAAGTATCAATCCGGAAGTAATTAATTAAATCTTCAAGTCATCTGGGGGTCTGGAGCACCAGTGAAAATTTTACCTAAGAATGCAGTTACATTCGTAATCTTCAGACAATAAATCAAAACACAGTTTATTCATATTCAGAAAAACACATAAGATCAGATGATTATTTTCAAGGTAATATCTCTAACTCGAGATTTTACTGAGTTGCAGCGATTTGTGGTATTAAAATTTTATTTGTTTCAGAATTTTCGCGTAAAACTACGCAGGAAGTTGTCTGCGAATAGATGTCCCTAATTTTGAATGATAATTACCAAAACTTATTGACAACTGGGTTGGTTACTCTTGTTTAACCGAATAGTGGGACTTGACAGTCACTCTTAAAGCGCACCCACTGCTCGAATCTGTGAAGCATATTTTTGTTGGCAACGAGCAGCGAACCATAAACCCCGGCCCAAAACTTATTTGAATTTTTGTATTTATACTTATTTGATCGTTCATACAGTAGAAATAAAATATTTTGAATTTTATTTAACGTGTTTATCATTATCCATAGTGCCTCCCAGTGGCACAGTGGTATGTCTGCGGACTTACAACGCTAGAATCCGGGTTTCGATACCCGTGTTGGGCAGAGCACAGTTAGCCCATTGTGTAGCTTTGTGCATAATTAAAAACAAACAAGCAATTAAAGAATTCTTAACTCAAATCAATTTCAGATACCCAACATAAAATTCAGTATGTAACTTGAAGAAGTCAAAATACTTTCATTGTTAGATGTTGTAGCCTATCATCATGACGATCATCTATCAACTACTAGAGAGTATCACAACCTGGGTTCCATCGTAATTGGCTTTTGCGATAAACATATATTGCAAAGTCGTCAGTGTAATGTTCCTCAAGTTTAAAAACAATAGTGTCTTAGATAATTCATATCTTATGTTGACTAATGACAAAGTTCATCAAATGCTGCCTATTGTCCCCCTATCAGCCACAAAGCTCAACTATTCAATTATGGTTTATGTCAGTGAAAAAATTACCCAAAACATTGTATATTATATGGACTGAAACAGTAAACTGTGCAAAAACAGCTACTAGTTTCATATCACACTGAGTAAAATAATTGTTTAGTGCATTATGAAATATGAAAGTGACTTTTTTTTAGTAACTAAGGCTAATGATGAACAATGGGTTAAATTGTTCGAAATTTAATTATAGACAAAGGCAATGATTTAACTAATACTTTTCTCGCTGGGTTTAACAAGCTATTAGCTTTCCACTTTTAGCAAAAGTGGGAATAGATCGTTTGTACTGTGGCTTTCAGTAAGATTTTTAAAACAAAATACCCGTTATCCTCTCAGAAATGTTAACAGTGTACGAATCTTTTATTTTTAACAATGTAGAAGGCTTTTCGTCAACAATGCATGAAACTTTTCTTGTCAACAATGCAGGAAGATTTTTTCTATCAACAGTGCACGAATATTTTCTTGTCAACAATGCATGAATGTTTTCTTGTCAACAGTAAACGAACCCTTTCTTTTCAATAATTCCTGAAAATTTGTAAGCATTTATGCAATCGTTTCGTCTAGTTTGGTACTATAAAATCACAGTTACAATAAGTTAATTTGTCACGTGTTACATTAAAAATATGTTATCTTCAAATGCTACTGTACACTGAAACTTCATAATATGTATCGATTTGTATTGTGGGAGTAAACATCTTATAATATGGACAATTTTCAGGCTTAAAGAGTAGTGTTACTTTTTTTTAAGTTCAATGATTTTACTGCTCTTGATATGCTGTTGTATTAATAGAAATGGCATGATTTAAAGTAGAGTTTATCTTCTAAGCTCAATCATATTAAGTTACTGTCCATGAGATGCTGTTGTACTAATAGAAGCAGTGACAGATAACTTGATTTATTTTTAACACAAGATAAACCTGTTGTAATGTAAAAGTTAAAAGTATATTTTTTCAACAATGACAATACACTTATTGTAGTTTGTAATATACCCACATATTTATAATCCTTGATTCCTAAAGTGAGTTTCAGTCAGTTCATCTTTAAAGTAAAATTAGCGCTCGATTTATCTTAACTTCAATGTAGGACAAGTTCTAATTTGGAAACTTATAAGTCCACATTAGATAAAAAAAGAAACAACGTCAGCTCTCATTAGCTTAGCAAGATATCTGATACGGTTACTTAAGGAAGCTTTATAATAATTTTGCGTGTGAGAGATGGCTTGGTGTACTTTTGAAATCATACGCACACATTTACACTCTTTCAAGTATATTTCTACCTAAAACTATATACAACTATATTTAGTAGCTATATGTATCACAGACTTAACTGGTTGATGAGATTTGACATTGTTCAAACTGTCATTCTGAACTGGTCATAATAGGGATTTTGTTATCTAATTTAAGCCTATTTGTTTACATATTAAAACTAGTAAAAGATATTTTCAATTCTTAATGTAGAATATCTTATGTGATAATTTTATATGGATTGTCCAAACCACACCATCCCCGCTCACAGGCATTTTAAAGTGAATACTTTTTCACTAATTAATCAACAGATATTACGTTTTATTGTTGTTGTTTGGCAACTCACAGGAATCGCTGCTATTTATTTTGTTACTTTGATCACAAATTAAAATTTGGAGTAGATAACTGATTATGTGAAGTACGGAACACTTTCTGAACATATAACTAAAAGATAGAAATAATGAAAATCAAGAACAGATTGAGGTATTTCCTTTCTCTTATATCGTATCTAAGTAGCACATGAAAAATACGGATTGATAAAATTATAATTTTAGAGCGCTAGGATATGATTTCAAAAGTTTCAAAAATAATTAAATAATATTGGAATGTCTGTAATTCGTTTTTGTAAAGCATTATTCTTACGACCGTCCTTTGAAAAACAAGTTTTTGCCAATTCCAATATTCAATGAAGACAGGAATAATCTTCACATAACTACATGTTGCCTGTTGAAACAAACAGACAAATAAACAAATACGAAATTCTAGTGACATAAGTAAGATATAGTACTGTACAAAAGTGTTAGGACAAGAGAATATTTTGTCATTTTTTCCATTTTATGGGGCTAATTGTTCCATGACATTACAAAATGAAATTTCAACACTATGGTAATGCTTCACTGATCCCTGTTGACAATTGTATGAACCAGGATGAGAATACTTATCATTCTTTAGAATTCCCATATACTTGTATCAAAGGCATGTCACAAGGGTTCTGCTTGAATGAACATACTGATCAAATTTAGGGTCTGAACTAACTGTCTTGGTACCCCATGCAGTGTCTTAACTACATAGAAAGAAGCAAGCAAGGAGCTAGCATATGATACCGGTATATGCTAGAAGAAATCATTTTAACAGCACTCCACAAATAATCCTTATAGTTGTATTTCTTTAGCTATTTAATTATTAAATTTTAAAATAGGAAAAATAATTATGATCCACCCTGTATATTTTCGTTACTGTTCTCATATTATGCTTAAACTGGCAACCAGAATTCATATTATGAATTTGTGCAAATGTAGACAGTTTGGTGTTAAAAATATAGCAATATGTAGAAAAATACCCTAAGGTGCCGGATGATGAAACAATATGGCATCTAGCAGAAGCAGCTCAACTTCTAAAAATCATAGGATACTCAATTTAACACCAAACACCGGCAAATCTTCAGTAGCCAATAGGCCTCATCATCTTAAGCACTGTCTATGCCACAGGCATGAATATCATCACAGCAGCAGTTAGTGAAAAAAAATTGATGAAATTGGCAATTGCCTGTTAAAGGGATGCCACAGATTGAGAAGTATGGGAATAATGTTAGAAGCCACTTTCAAAAATATCATGGCTTCAATAAGCTGAAGGAGTTAATTTTAGAGCAGCGAAGTAAGGGGACCACTGGGAAGCTCTTTTGTAGTTCTAACAAAATCTCCCACTTTGCCTAAAAGTAAATTCCACACCTTAGATTGCAAACACTGAAAAGCATGATAATGATGATTGGTGCTATCACTGTCAAGTTTAGACTGCCAAATGAATGCAGAATTGGAAGTTTATCTAATTTGAAGAAAGCCACCATAAGGATACCAAAAAGAGAGAGACTCAAGGGTAGTCACTCACAGCTGGATCGTTCATCTTGCTGTTCGCTGCTCTAAATGGAACTTTGGAAATAAAATGCGCCGAGTTTGAATTCCTCGCTATCTTTGTAATGGGTGTATTAGTTTTAGTGAGTCACACATCGTTAACTGTTGCTATTTTTCTCAATCAGACGAGTACAATCACAGTAGCAACATCAACCGAAACTGTAGTTGTCTACGTTCTTCGTGCTACAATATTTAGACAACCTCTGAAGTTAATTTATAAATTTTAATAACATCAAGTTTGAATATTTTGTACGCTTTTTAAATAAATCTACTTACTGGAACTATAATTTTCAACCTGAATAACACTTTTTGAATGACGAGCTACGTCTGCAACTAATACAGCCTGTTTAAGCTAGTGGAGCCTGATTGAATTTGATTGACAGTTTGGGCAATTCTAGCAGTCAATTTGCACCAAATATCACAGTGGATGGGTCAGAGAACCATGAATTGGGCATCACACAGTATGTCCCAATCAGAAAACATGGACATGAGGTAGCTTATAATGGATAATGGATTTTACTTGCCTTTGACATATATCAAGCATTCTGCGGAAAGACACCACTTTGACCATTTAGAAACTGTTATCTGTGTTTGTTGTCATTAGTCTGAAGGTGTGTTTATGTGCTGTCAAAAGTTTGCCTAAGTGTCTGTTCATTTCCCCTATACATTTTCTCCACGAATGCATTCTATTTCGAATTATGCCCTTGGTTGTTAACTTTTCTATATGTTATTTGAGTTAGTCTGCTGCAAATGGTTTGGGTTGATTTGAAACAAACTTGGGTATTTTTGCAATCTTTTGATTACTGTAATTCAGTTTGAGTAAATATGTCAGATTGATGCTGCAGTGTCGTTTTATTAGCGGTTTCGTTATTGTTCCAAGTAACCTGTTTGAAGATGTATGCAAGGTATTTATTGTTTTTAAAGGTAGTTTCCAGGTGATGTGTTTCTGCTTGTAATATAATTTCATTGTATATTTTTTGCACTTGTTTGAATAGACAAAAAAGGGTACAGTACCTTTTTTTTCACTGACTGTGGGTGGATGGATCTATAGCTAAGGTGTCTGTCAGTATGAGTTGATTTGCTGTAGATACTAATTCATGGGTTTTCAACCTTTATGCTACCACGGAACCCTTATTCTAAAATTTATTTGAAGTGGAACCCTATCGTACATATATATACTGTATATATAAGAGAAACACATTATATGTATTATCTATACTATTGTTGCATCAGCGAGGTCACGTGACTAGTATCACGCCACGTCCTTCTCTCGAACCTTCGTGAATTATCGGGAGACTACTAGATTGGGGGTAGTCTGGTATATATAAGATGGTCACAACGTGAAGAGGGTAATGAGTAATTGAACTGCAGTCAGATAGAATATTGTTAAGCACGTGAGAAGTTCTTGGAGTTATAGCGTTTGTTACAGAGCGACTGTTGAAATTAAGTGTATCGTAAAGTTGTATTCGGAAAGAATAAACCAGTTTTATTTAAGAAAGGACTTGTGTCGCTAAAGTCTCGTCGGAACGAATTTACGGAAAATTAACTAACAAACGGAAACGTAACACTATTATTCTGCTTGTTTGTATGTACGACCGTTACGCTTTCTGACCGAGAACCTGCTGCATAAGCATGCCTAGTTAAAATGTTTCCCCAAGAAAAACCGCGCGTGCGCATTATTCACTCGACGACAAACAGTCTGCCTGCGGCAGAGAGCTGCAAAGCTCAGTGATCAAGTCGCTACAATTGCTCTATGAAACAAGAAGTAACAACAAAAAGGGAAAGTAAATATACTTTACTAACCATTTTGTACAACAGAATATTAAAAACTTATCAAATTGAGGAATGAAACAAGAAGTAACAACAAAAAGGGAAAGCAAATATACTTTACTAACAATTTTGTACAACAGAATATTAAAACTTATCAAAGTTTTAAAAAAGGTTTGACTTTAGGTTG
>NW_013665834.1:216889-220533 GCF_000517525.1 Limulus polyphemus | reverse complement strand
GTCTACGATTACAATTCGTTTGTATTGTGCTAGAAATGTTATATTTAAAGAAGTGCTGTTACGATAAAGATACTAATTTGACCGGAAGTGTTTTGCGGGTCTCTGCTAGTATTATTATTATTATTATTGGAGGTGAAATTGAAACATAACATCAGATTAAACTTATTTAATTAAATTAGTCATAGTAATGTATATTTGTTTTAACCTGTGAGCACAGTAATTGAAAATAATTGATGATTATAAAAACAATTTGATAGGAAATTTGTGACAGTTATAGAACAGTCTCAGCTTTTTTTATATTACTGTGATTACAGTTTTGTTTTTCTTGCGGAACTCCTGAAACCAGTCCGCGGAACTTTAGGGTTCCGTGGAACCCAGGTTGAGAAACCCTCTAGTAGTTGATAGATGATCGTCATGATGATAGGCTACAACATCTAACAATGAAAGTATTTTGACTTCTTCAAGTTACATACTGAATTTTATGTTGGGGGATATCTGAAATTGATTTGGGTTAAGAATTATTTAACTGCTTGTTTGTTTTGAAGTTAAGCACAAAGCTACACAATGGGCTAACTGTGCTCTGCCCAACACGGGTATCGAAACCCGGTTCCTAGCGTTGTAAGTCCGCAGACATACAGCTGTGCCACTGGGGGGGGGGGGACCTTTAATTGCTTGAGTACCACAAAGACAAATGATAAAAGGGTAATCAACTTCCCTTTTCCATAAATTGTACTTACAGTGGTGAACTGTAAAATATATGTATGGTGTTTCAGTTGTCTTTTACTCACCACAGTGAATTTATATCTATAGAGGTTTTAATTCATGTGTAACATTGATTCTAATAATTCATTGTTCTGCTTTATTTAGCAGACAAGCTGTTTAGAAAAACTAAAAATAATATGAAACCCAATCTATCATTTGATTCACCACTTTTCACTGAGTTATACAGCTCTTAAGAATTCCACTCCTCACCAGTAATCCTGAAACTAATAAAACTTAGTGACAAGTGGTGAAAGGAATGATAGCTCAGGCTTCATACATATAATATACAGTTCGCCATAATAAGAAGCCTACTTTTGCTTTGATTTTCATTCTCCCTTAACCATAGTTGTTAATGTGGTGTGCAATACCCTGAAACAGGTATAACTCAATGGTGTTTGTTTGTGTTTAACCAAATGTGCAAGAGGTCGGTTCATTGAATCGACCACATGTTGGAGAAGGAATGTTCACTATAATTCCGAACTGGCTAAGTATATATACACGAAATGTGGCAAGCTTTTAGTAACATGTACAAGTCTGTTGTATACAAAAATTCAGATGCGCTAAAACGTATTTGTATTCAAGATACGTCTGTGAATTGGGATGTTAGTCCGACTCTGAACTCTGATAGATCGGAGTGCAAGATGTTCATGTGAAGAAAATAAATACTCCTGTCCATCGTAGAGTTTTCATATTGCTTTTTTACATAACTTGTAGAACCTCCAAAATGCATTTCTATAATATTTTTAATATCCCTGTATATTGTATTTGATACTTACTTTACCGTGAACTGTCGCTATATCAGCAATGTAAGATAAAATGAAGAGTTGATAACTCTGACATCAAATACATAATACGATGTTGAATGGTACTCTGTAGAAGGTCGTAATATGCGTACTTTGATTCCCACCCGTGCACATAAGGTTATGCTCATAGCTACACGATGGACTATCTGCAATGTGCCCTTCACAGGTTTCTAACCCCGATTTTTAGTAAGCCGAATAATAGACTAGGCTCCATATTTATCTTAGTGTGTTAAACGGCCTGACTGCTAAATAATTCAGAATAATACATTACCAGCCTAAATGCATTTTGCTAATTAGATTCTAATATTTAAATTGGTTGTCAATAAAACTGAAGAATATGTTGGCAGATTACCTTAGCTTCAGGAAACGTTCAAAATAGAACCATTCAATCGAAGAATTCTGATTGTCACAACCAACTGCTTTCGATGTTCTTGGTGATGATAAAGAAACACCACGAGTCAGATTCTGTTTTTATTACAATATTGAAACATTAGCGTTTACCAGAATGTCAATATTGTCTTCACTTTTAATTTAAATTTACACTTGTTTGTAAAATGTAAACTGTTTCAGGTGTACTGGAGACAATTTTACAACCAGTGACCACATCCTGGTAGCTCGGCAGAAAGTCTGAGGGTTTATAACACTAAAAATCGGGCTTTGATATCTGCGGTGGATATAGCAGAGATTTTATAGCCTTGTGCTTAACAGCACTCAAACGTGCAAACATTTCAACATGTCAGACTTAAAAAAGGTTCAAATTTTGTCAATTTTGAATAATAACGTCTAAGTCACATTCAATATAATTTTCCTTCGGACTCCACACTTTACAGTCATTATGTTTTCTTTCGCATATGAGTAGTTGTGTATGAATTTGATACTATTAATATGGATAATTCTTTTCTGAAAACTAACGAACCATTCTCTGATGCTTTCAAACAATAATTACTGTTCTTTTCAGAATTAACAATCACATTTCTAAAATCTTAAAACTGGTAAAGTTCGTAGGTAGTTGTTTTGATTTTCTACACGTGTTTGCCATATTCTAAATATTGTATGGGTAACAACATGTCCAACGGAAGGGTTTTCTGTTAGTTTTTGACGCCAGTTCGAGACCTCCATACAGTTGTTCTGAACACAAATAATGACATCCACTTCAACCGGATGCGTAGCTGTCGTAAACCTGTACTAATCCCTTTGCTTAGGTAAAGGTTATATAGTACAACGTTCGTTCATACAGATCAGTCAAACATGGACCTGTTTTTATATCAGAATCCTAAAGGATCTTAATCATTCTTAGTAGGTACCAGTTGGAGTTTATTTTTCTTCGGTCTTACTACAAAAGTGAAGCGTCTACACAACTCTCTTTCTTTTGTCTAATCCTTGAATTTCGTTTTGTATAAATATTTAAAAATCCTCTTCTACTCCAGTAGTCATTGAAAAGCTACAACAGAAAACAGAAGTCGGCCATTTGGATTCAAATAATTCACTATTGTGAAAATAATATTTTGTCTTATTTGTTCACTTGTGTTTGTTTTTTTCTTTGCTGTCCGAGTTTGTTTGATAGCTCATTCTATAACATATCTGGAACATCAATTTTGCAAATGCTTGTAAAAAAATCTTATGGATGTTGTTATTACTGAATACCACGCTGGTAAAATGCTTCTTGTACAAACTCGCGTGTAATTTTGCGTGTAAATTCACTCCTGAGGATGACGTTGTAACGTCGAAACATGTAGAGTCCTCAACTTTTTGAAGGCCATAGAGAGGCCTAAATAAAATGTTTTTAATTGTGTACCAGTTTAACGTTGAATATTATTTATGATTTTTACAATAATGTAGTTATACTCTAACACAGTATAAGAACTTAACATAATTGAACAAATTAGGCAAAATGTTTAATATTTTGCTAAACTTTTGTCTGAGTTATTTTTTTATTTTTCTGACGTAGTGGATTTTTCACATCCCTAGATAGCAGTTATAATGGGACAAATATGGCAAACTAGGCCAAAATGTTATGCTGCGTCAGCGAAGTCACGTGACTAGTGTCACGCCACTCGTTCTCTCGAACCTTCGTGAATT
>NW_013665834.1:212711-216679 GCF_000517525.1 Limulus polyphemus | reverse complement strand
CTAAAGTTTCGTCGGAACGAAGTTACGGAAAATCAATTAACGACTGGAGGCGTAACAGTTACATTATGGAGGTGAAAGTTAACATAAAATTTCTGTATAATCACTACTTTGTTCAGAAACAGCATTGAGATCAAATATTCAATGGTATCTAACAAGTACTGAAATCTGTTACTTTTACTCATCCAACATACTTCCAAATCGAAACTATTTAAAAATTATATATATATAGGTACGTTATGTTTTATTTCATTTTGAATGAACAAGTAATCGTAATTCCTCTTTAAAATGGACTCACATAAGCTACGGATATCCTGGTTGCTTTAATTATTCACTTCCTGACACCAATAAAAACAACTGATCTATCATTTGTTCAACTATTTGAGACCAAACTGTATATATTCATTACCTGCATTACGAAAACACAGAACACATGCTGTTTCTCTTTCAATTCAGTCTAACCTAATCACTACAATATTTACTAAACATAGAACATCATAATAATCTAATATTTACTTTCCTAAAAAGGTTGTGCCTTTGTATGCATTATACTCAAATACATAATTAAATATATTCAAAATGGGTCCTATATATAACGGAAAACACGCTTACACTTTCACACACAAATATTTACCTGAACATCGCTTATTAACAAAGCATACTTGCAGTACAATGACGTCATCATTCAGCAGCTATGTAACTTGGTTCCATGCCAACCGACATCAGTGTCATATTTTTTTCAGGTACACAAAAGCATTTAAAAGAGCATCCAAGTGTCAGACTCTTCCAACTCGAATGACACCAGGAAAATAGAAGCAGTTATAAACGGAAATAAGCAGAAATGATTTGTTCTTACTTTAAAATCCATCCACATCACACTTTGTGTCGTTGGCTAGAAGATCCATATATTCACACACAGTGCAACGTAGTAGATGCACAAGAACCACAGCAAACTTATTTTGTTTACATAATACGAGGATCAGTCCAAATCACAATATTTGTGCCATGAGTGCTGTCATCTAGGGATCGAGAAAAACCTCATATGAGATAAAAAAGAACAAAACTGGAACAAAAATCTAGAAAAACTGTGCATGTTTTTCATCATTTATACATCTTTTTTAATTTTCTCTCGTGCTATTACACCATCACATGAAATCTCCCATAGCGAAACAACACAAGGTCATGTTGGCTTATTCTCAAGATTACAAGTTCACTCATAAAAATTCTACAGGAAAAATCCACCAACGTTCACAACAAAATGTAACCTAGGGGCTCAAAAAACAATATTTTTGAACTCCTTTCAGCATATCAATTTATCAGTGTACCCTGTCATCATGAACAATCTGAAGTAACCTCAATTTCTCTGGGCTTTCGCTAAAAGTCTCATCTGTTCTAGCTGTGTATTTAGTTAATTTCGCATAGTCTTTTCCACAGAAATTAGCTATAACTCAGTTAGATAGATTGAATAATTACCATAAGACATCAGACCAATGCCTCACTAAGGCAAGTATCTTTATAGCTCTGACAGTAAGGGTCACAATGCCCTTTCAGCTGCTGATCTTTCAACCGACCAAGTGTCTTAAATGTATTATAATCGAATGGTTAACACACATGACATTTTACTACAATCCATTGCAAGGTATCTGACACACCAAGGGACTTTGCTTCTTTTCAATCAACTGATCATCCTGACTGCTCCAAGTGGTTTGCTATCGTTTTAACCCGGAAGTATTTAACCATTTCAATTTCCACAATGATTAAATTATAGTGCAGAGATGTTTCTTGTTATCAGCTTCTCTACCATTGTGTGAATGCTGGTTGTGTGTATTTGGAGAAGATACTCTTTTTTTTCTAAAACTATAGAACCGTGCATATCCTGATTACAATAAATAGTGTGAATCCTGATAAAGTTGTTTGGGATAAGCACAGATATGATGACATACTGCACATCTGACAAGCAGTTGAATGATTGTTCTCCAAACATCCATATGGTAAAACTAAAAGTACACTTTTCAGTGTATCTAATGTATGTCCCTCCAACCAGTGCATGTGTACAGCAGTGACCATAAGAATATGAGAATTAGTTGCATCCTGCAACAGCTGAGGCACGTGAATTTGGACTTCAGCAAATGAGTAAAGTGGACGTACGTTAAAAGAGATATTATGGTATAACAGTAATAGAACAAAGGTATGAGTCTGGTAACTGAGTTGAATTTGGTACGTGCCTGCAGTATTAAATAAACAATTTCTGTTCCATAGCTTGTCTGTCGACAACTTCTAAACACATTCCGTTCATTTCCTTAGAATAACGGGTTTGATTATAAGCCTTAAATAAGCTTTACTTCAAGAAAAATAGAAGAAATATTTAAAGATATTTGGGAAAACGAGTAACAGAAAGTTGTTTTTACACTTACTCCCACTGAACGTAGTGTATCAACAACTAACAAAAACGGCAAAAAGAAGTTTCAGGATGTAGGAAAGTTCAGGCCCTAAACAATCTTTGAACTAAGTTTTAACTATTTGTTTTTTCTCCATCCTTAAAACTACTCTGTTATCTATTATCTCATACATTATGTGTAAAAGCGAATACAGTTGCATAATTTTATCATAATAACCAAAGCCTCTTAACTTTAAGTAATTTTAAAGTCATCTTCACTGCTACTTATAGCACGTATCTTGATCTAAAACGTCAAAAATAAAATTTATACTCCTGTTACTATACATATTATATATATAATGGATTCTCGTATTAAAGATTCTATATTTAGAGGTGCTCATGTCCTTAACATATAATTGAATATATATGTCTGCATGGTTCCGTCCTTTATTCACATCAAGGAAAAGTGCAAGCTATTCTCTGTCGAATGATAGGTCTTATCGTGGTACTTAATACCTTCAATACCTATGCTTCTGATGGCCTGTATGCTGTCCAAACAGGCTCATCCCCTCTGTATGATATATCTAGGAATGTGAGACAAGAGCCCCAGATGAGATTGATTGGCACGCTATCCATCTACAAATGGATTAATTGTAGAAATACATTCTATTGCCCTATGGATAGCTAGCCTCCCATGATCAACCTTAGACTCATTAGTCTACGGATAGGATAGAGTGACCTGAAACACTCAGCATCTTACTTAAGCTAGTGTATAAAAAAGAGAGTCCTTCCACTGAAAATAGTGCAAAATCCTTAAATATATCGATTGATCTGTGCCAATAGTATGATATGTAATGCCCTCCTATTCTTCATTTGGCAATCACCTTTGATTATTTTATCTTGTCTTAGTTCTCCAAGACATAACTGTCAGGTGTTAATATTTATTGGCTGGATTCTTTACAGTAAGTGTCTGTGACTTGCTGGCGATATATTTCAACTATAAACAAACAACACACCATCCACTTGTTTTAAAATAATATATTGAAACAAGTCAAACGTATTGTTACGTATCTGCTTGTTTGACAATTTCCCATAAAAATTATTTCCAAGAAACTTCAGCGATACAAGTCCTTTCTTAATTAAAACTAGTATAATTCTTTCTTGTTACAAACTTTGTAATACACTTTCCACAGTCACTTTAAACTTAACTACTTTTATAAACACACGATAAAATTCACAGCAATTCAAACATTTTACTTATGGTGCCTACTGCTCGCTTGACTCGATTACCTCAATTATTTCTCTTCAGTCTATCTCCGGCTTATACACTAAAAAAGAGGGTGTCTAGCAAACGCTGGGACACTCGTGAGGTTGCCCGCTCAGTCACGATCCTTCTAGAACCTCCAGCGTCGCGTGACTTCCGCTGTCGTAACACTGCCCCTTCCTTAGTATTGTTCATCCCGAACAATAGCCACTTACATTAAACGAATAGATAATTAACAATCTTCAAGCTTCAACTGGTCTAATTGTGCCCAATAGTTCTTTGTCACAGGGCTTAGACTAGACACTTTCTCCCAAGCAGGGCGCAAAACAC
>NW_013665834.1:210590-211728 GCF_000517525.1 Limulus polyphemus | reverse complement strand
CCTGCCACAAGTGACCTTCCAATCTTCAAATCTGCTGGCCTGGATGGGTCTTTGTTCCTTTATCCTACCCCAAATTATCTTCTCTGACATAGGGGGTATTGTAGTTGACTTAAGTTCTGTGACATGCAAATCAACAGATGTAGCAACACTTACTGGAATTTGGCCTTTGTTGTTTCCAATCGTCATTTTATTGAAGTCAACTACACACTTCCTTGGTAGAAAATAGTCCAATCCTAATATGCATTGGTCTTCAATGTCAGCCAAGTATACTTTCTGTCTGTTCTTCATACCCATGAGCTCAATAGTTACCCACACTGGTCCCCACAACATTGCATAATGTCCTGTCACACCACAGAGCTTCTGGTACTCCTTTGTGATCCAGCACCTTGATACTCACAAGGGTTTGCTGAGATTCAGAATTTATGATAAAGTTGCACCTTTGACCATCCAGCTTTCCTATCACGTAGACACTATGTGTGCTTGCCATTTTATACTTAGTTGTTGGGACTTTCACGATAAGAGCTGGTTGGCGTCCCCCAGCACCAACCACTACTGGTTTCCCGAAGCTGACTTATTGGTGGTATTCTTCTTACACTGGCTCCTCATATGTCCTTGCTCTCCACAGTTCCAACAACCTTTCTGGGTAGCAGCCTTTCCTGCTGTGGCATCTTCCCTGTGTTGAAGTTGCCAGCATTGAGCTCTCTTGTGCCCAGGTTTGTTATAGTGCCAGCAAAGTCCCTCAAACCTCTCTGAAAGCTGACCTTTTCTGGCCTTGAATCCTGATGACTGTACCAATCTTGATACCTCTGTGCTGGACTTAACGTAGGATTCAAATTCGAGAGCTCTGGCCATTGCATCCTGCATAGTAGAGAGGTGTGCTTGCTTTACTTGTATCTTCAGTTGTGGACTGTCCAAGGCATCTACAAACTGATCCTTCAGCAACAGTTTGAGGACATCTGGTGGTGCAGTTGGGTAGGCCTTGTGTGCCATACATTCCAAATCCTGTGCCAGCTCTAGCAGGCTTTCTCCTTTAGTATGGACTCTTGTCCTAAACCTAGCCCTGTAGACTTCAGACTGATTTTGAGTCCCATACCCGAGTTCTAGAGCCGTTACCAGTGCTCTATAGTTGTGCCTGTCG
>NW_013665834.1:209004-209785 GCF_000517525.1 Limulus polyphemus | reverse complement strand
CTCAACTTGTGCTCTATATGCTTCCCACGGTGCCTTCACATCGAATTCCTGTGGCTTCCTTCGTACTGGATCACACCTATTGCTGACATTCATATCTGGGATCTGACTTCTAACAGGACTGAAGATGTCTAAATTAAGGTTTAGCTGCGGGGTCTGGAAGGGGCTTGCCATTGTCTGGGGCTGATTAAGTCGATGGTTAATGTACCCTCTTTGTGTTCAAGACAATAAATCGTCCTTTAATGTATTTAATTCGCTTTGAAATTTACTAATGTTTTTTTATTTGTACTTTTTGCCACTGTTGTTGAGTTTCCTGTAGTTGCTGCTGACTTTCCTGCAACTGTACAACTGCTGTAATCTCTCTTTTTGTTTCTTTTCTTTATCCTCCAACAACTGCTGTTCTTGTATTGCTGCTATCAAATCTGCTAAGTTGTAGTTTGATTTGCCGCTTCTCGTTTCCATCTTCTTTTTTTTTTGTCCCACTCTCTGACACCAATTTGTTACACCTCTGATCGTTTGTTAATTTTTCATAAAAATTCTCCCCGAAGAAACTTTAGCGATACAAGTCCTTTCTTAAATAAAACTAGTTTATTCTTTCTCAATGCAACTTTGCAATACACTTAATTTCCACAGTCACGCTATAAACAAACAAACGCTATAATTCACAACGTACGAACGATTCACGCGCTTGACTCAATTGTCTCTATCTCTGTCTGCTATTCAATTACATTGTTGCCGTCACTTCTTGGCGGTCTTATATACAAGAATACTGCACATCTAGTAA
>NW_013665834.1:204492-208670 GCF_000517525.1 Limulus polyphemus | reverse complement strand
CTCGAGGGTTCACGAAGGTACATGAATTTTCTAGAAGCTCATGACGTGTTACTAGCGTCACGTGACTTCCGCTGTCATAACAACGTGAAGGAACAATGCGTTATGGCCCTGTATATCACTAGTTAACAGTGCCATCATGTGTAGACCCAATTTAACGCGTAGTCAAATTCCCACAGCATGTTGAGTTTATACTCTGTAGGTTATGACTATGTTGCTTCTTATTTAGGAGGCCATAACGCATTAATTCAATGCGTAGTGAACATTTCGATTTTCATCGTGTGATTAAAACTGCGTTATGATTGGCTTATTTGGTTAAGCTTTGGATCATCGTGTTATGGCCTTGATGACTTAGCATATCTGTACATTTTATAAAGCGTTTTCACTTTTCTCTTTGTATAATTATTTTCTCTTATGCTGTTTTAAAGACATTTCATTTTATAGCGTTAACTTATTTTCAGTATTAATTTCATTTTACACACATACAAAAGTTTTATTCAAATTATTTTTAATTTTCTGGTAAGTTTTCCGCCCTTGTTGTTAAAGGTTTGTGAAATAGTTGAAGACCCACAAAATATTTTTCGTTTTTATTAACTTGTCATTAGAAACTCTCATTCTTCGTTTTGCCTTCAAATTTTTACATATTGGACTTTGAACTGGATTTTTTTGTGGTTGGCAATGGACATTTTGAGAAAAAAAATTTACTAAAGAAAATATACTTTTTAAGAACTATAATTTTTAATCTGATTTTCTCTTCGCCAGGTGTCGAGGTGTTCGTGTAGTGCTGTGTTAGTCTTAAGCGTGGTTAGTTCTAAATGTTTTAAGACTTATTTAAATTTTAAAATTAAACTGTGACAAGAAGAAAAGTGAATTTTCATTAGTATTGAAATATTTTGATCAGCTATTAAAATGGTAAGTTACTCACTTAAATATAAATAAATACCACTGTGTGAAATAATCTAAAAGTAAAATAAACTTAAGATTCACAAAAACAGTATACTATATATTAGTTAATTTATAGTTATACTAGTAGTACTACTACTCACTGTACTCAGTAATAGTATAGTGGATCTTAAGTTATACGTATGTTTATACAAATTCCATGTATTACTTATGTATAATTATAACATTTAACATAAATTTACACGATTGGTATTAATACTAACTTATTGATAATGATAGACTTTTCTTGATCAGTCTTAATCAACAACTACACGATTTTTTCACACACCATGTACTGTACTCATTGCTCCTAATTATACTGATGGACTGACATCTAAATATTATTGTTACTATTAGTTAAAGCTACTGATTGGATTCTTAAGGTCATTGTGAACTTTTTAGGATTATAAACACGCTTGATCTTAACACCCTCTAGGTAACATCTAAATTAAAACATTGAAAATGTGTCTTAGAACAATGTATTAAATGCTTTGCATTATGATTTCAAAATTAAAATTGAAAACCACTGAATCAGTATAATTTTTGTTTCACCATGAGAAGGTAAATAATGAAATTGGTTTCTCATAATCAGACATCCACGTACAGTAGTGTGTGCAACAAATTAGATCTTTCAGTGGTAGTGACTGTACATGATAGCTGTAGACCTGCTGTTCAAATGTCTATGGGTTATTTATATATATATATATATATATGTGTGTGTGTGTGTGTGTGTGTACAATAAACACACATGTGCATAGTTTCACCATGATTGCTCACTTATCAAAAGTATTTGCATTTCACAGCATTTAGTAGGGCTTCATGATGTAAAAGGCAAAGGTGTTAGTTTTAATATCCAAGGTTCAAGAGTTTGAACCTAACCTCCAACAATTGATTGTCTTACCTTGAGTAATCTTATCTTACATGTGTTTATTTGTGAATTTAAGTTTTATGTGAAAATTAATTTGCTTTTTTTATATGAAATTGGTTTGGTTAGTATGTTGCAAGTAAGAATAAGGAATATTCCAAAATGGTAATGTATATAGTCCAAACTTGAAAGTGCTTTCACAATGTCATGTAGTTATTTTAAATTTACTATAAATAGAACAAGCATTTTGGTATTTTTCAAAGAACCATATACATAATGGCCACATTTATACCCTCTTATAACTTGTCATGATCATATACAATAGTTTGAACAGTGTACTTATGCAACTAAGTAACTTCAAACTACCAGTATGTAAAATTTCAAAATGGCTGTTAATGTAGTCACACTAAAGATTGAGTGAATGTTAGTTGTATATTTGTTTTTATTTGACTATGTACATGACAGTATGTGTTGATCAATTTTGAAATAAACTAAATATTTCCCTTGACCAAACAGACAAAAGCAGTGAAAAAATGCTTTTTGTACAAAGCAACTAAATAGCATACTGACAAAAAGGAACCATTTTGGTTCTGCAAGACTGTTCCTATACACCTACCCCTGAGAAAAAGTAAAAATTTAAACCCATAATTTACTTTTCAGGAAATCATTGATTCCCCCTCTTAAGCTCTTGTAAGATAGAAGCACCCAGTCCAGCAAAGTGCAACTCATTCCATAAGCTAATCACCCTGTTAGAGAAAGTGAAACTCTTTTAATTGAGGCTTAGCCTATCTATTCCAAATCTTATGTTTTTAAATATATTCTAAAATTCTATTAGCTTTTTTACTTCTAGCAACAGAGTGCAAAATGTTGAGTAACTTGTCTACTGGTATGCCAAAGAGATACAACTTTTTGCAGTATATAGGAGTCATCTTCAGCTAAAACACATTTGCTTTTCTAAGAGGGTGGTCGGCCTTTGGAATGGGTTGTCTTCTGGCATGGTAGATACAGTAAGTCTAAAAGAGTTTAAGGGAAGGCTTGTAAGTGCTATCTGTGATGACTGTGGCACAACATTAGTAGGTCTAGTTTGAGTGGTCTCTTTTTTTTCTGCTTTTTCACCCAACAGTTCTGCATTCCAATTAACTAATAGTTCAATGATTCATAGTAATATGATTTCTAAGCTAATCATCTATGATCTGTGTGTCACCTTATAAAAACATTAGGCTTGTCTAAGGCAGCATTGATCTGTTTCAGTTTCTGTAACATTTGAATTAAATACTTCTTTAACACCAGTTATTTTCATAATATGCATGTAAATATGACCTTGATGCATGGTGTATATTTTAAAGAATCTTCTAAAAAATAAAATAATTTTTGTCACAAAAATGACCTACTTTTCAATGCTTGTAACTTTTAAAGTATTTTTCACATATTTAACTAATACATTGTTTGCATAAGACATAGCGTAATGTATCACATTGGGTCAATTGGTAAGTGGGACAAACCACAGAATGATTGTCCCTGTAATTGCCTGTGGTTTCATATCTTTTGAACTTTGGGTGGTCTACTTCTGTCATATCCTGTTGAATTGAAATATGAACATAAAGCCAAAATCTGATTTGAATGCATGGTATGCACAATGGAATTTAAGGATATAAATATATATGGTGTGTGTCTCTTACTGCAGACAATCATGCAGTCTTGTATGTGTTGCTTTTAACTTCTTTTAATAAGAATAGTACTGTGATGTTAAAAAAAGCAAGCTATTTGATTGTTCTAAATGCTTGTTTCTTTTTATAACAACAATTTCAGTATAGAACACAAAATTTCTTTTGTTAATTCAGATGATTTTCATAAATAGCTTTTGAAAAAAAATGCCCATAGTGCTTTAAGTAAGTACTGTAGCAGTTTATTAGGAGTCACATTTGTTAATTTTTTTGATCCAGTTGAAGCAATGTATCAATGTTGTTGTCGAAATGTGATTTGGATATTTTTTATAAACTACTCGATCAGTATATTTCTGAGAAGTTGTAACAGTTGTTACTTTTTCTATAATTCTCACAGCCTAAAGCAAAAAAGATTAAGTTTGCTCATATGAAGAGGATGATAAATCTTCGAGACACAAGAATGTAAGTAGCAGCTTGGGCTAAAGATATTGGTGCTCATACTTATGTCCTCAGTTTCAGATGAATTCAAACTTGTGATTAATTCAACATGTATTTATTTAATAATTTGTTTGCTTCTAAATTCAACCTTTGCTCATAATTAAAATATTTTGAATACTTTTGTTGTTAATTGTAATTTAATGTTTTAAAAATAACTTATTAAAATTAAGGTTCTTCTAAACTTATTATCAAGTTGACACAGATGTGAAAAT
>NW_013665834.1:168835-204482 GCF_000517525.1 Limulus polyphemus | reverse complement strand
TAATTAAAATATTTTGAAATACTTTTGTTGTTAATTGTAATTTTAATGTTTGAAAAATAACTTATTAAAATTAAGGTTCTTCAAACTTATTATCAAGTTGACACAGATGTGAAAATAACTACAATATAAATATATATCTCATTGTGTTTTAAATCTTGCTAGTCAAAAAAAGTGTCAAACTTAGTTTTATAATTAATGTAATGCCCTATCATTTCTGTAGAGCACTGTATTCTTAATTACAATTTAGTCATAGTTAGTCATGATTAAAAGTTATTGTACTGCCTATAAATTACAGGATGTATTACCAATACTTATAACTGCCTTGGAACATGAATACCACATCAATATAAATATAGTCCTACAAAGTATTTAGAATATATTTTATTCTTGATTCACTGGGTGTTTTTTCTTTTATAACAAGTCTTTGTTTTATTAACTGACAGAAAATGAAAAAATAATAGTTCATTTCAATTTGAATAAAAGCATATGTGATGAATATTATTTAAAATAAAATTGTGCATATTATATTTTTAAAAATTGACAAAGAGCATTCATGTGATTGTTAGAGTATAAAACAGTTTTTTTCTAATAGATTATTTTTATTTGTTTCATAGTAAGGAAAAAGACCGTTTACAGCCAAAAAAGGTTAAAGTTCCAGATTCTAATCAAGTAACTGTGAAAGAAGCGTAAGTACGAGTATTTCAAAAAATATTTTTTGTATCTATACTTTATTTTTTGTCAGTAGTAATTAAGCTTAGAGCTGTTAGACATTACTATTGTTGTGTTGCTGTTAATTTGTTGGTAGGTTCTTTTGAATTATCTGGTGAAAATTATTCAACATCCAGTCCATGTGCCAATCACAAATTAGTTTATTTCCTCCATTAACATATCTACAAACTAGAGCACTTGTACACTGTCATAACTTGTTGCACGCTTATGTTACAAATGACATTCAAAACCTCTAATAACCTAAAAGTAATGTTGAATCAAATCAATTTTCTTACACAATATAACCTCGATAACTAACCAGGAGTTGATTTTAACAGTCATCTGAGACAACTAAAAGCTTCCTCGGACAACCAACTTAAACAACCGCCACGTTGTCTGATGGACGATTAGTGGCTGTGTGTGTATGTATAAAAATATATACTTAATCAGTAAGCAAACTCAAAGCGAAACTATTACCACATTGCATGATTTTTGTACGCGTGTATATGGGTGGGTGGGAATTTGCAATGAAAGCAAACACCAATAGCACGATTATATATAGAGAGATTAATTTCTAGTACAGATGCTTATGTCAATAAAACTAACATAGCTGTCCCAGCTTCTTACTGATACACATTTGGTAGGAACTAAAATGATCAAATTTATAAAATCAAACTCCGATTTTCACCTTTAATCGTCACATTTGGAACACTGACGTCCTTTGTATAGGCCTAAGGCTAACGTTAGACAGACACAACCAATCGAAAGAAGGAAATACGGAAGGCCTAGCTACCATAAGAAAAGTGGAAAAATCCATGAATTAAACATAATATAATAATGATAACTGCAAACAAAATGTTATGAAAGTTTGAATCAGTATGAAACAGAATAACAATAAATAAAATAAGGTTAGCTTTGCCTCTCTACGGATCAATACAAACTACGAATGACAATACATATCAGTAGCGTGTACATGTGCAGTACTTAGGCATTGTGTATGTATTACAGTACAGTAGTATGTGTGAGAGTTCCGATACAAGTCTAGTCTTACTACAGGCTGTACTTGGCAGGCAAGCCATGCTGGTTAGAATGAAAACATTGAATGTCAATGGCCAAGATCGCTGTTATGTTTAAAAGTTTTACAGGCCATTAATTGTTTGTTTCCTTAAGATACTATGTAACATTGGCATGATTTGGACTTATTTTTTTCCAATGTAACAAAATTTCCTAGGATATAAGGCATCAAAGATTAGTTGAATAAAGATGCAAGAATCACCATCATCGTCTGAGTAGGGAAATCAACTATGGTAATTGTCCACTGTTAAAAACTTGCTGATATATAGTCGAGGAAATCCACATATAGATAGCAAACTCGAGTAATGATGAACAATAGCGACTCGAGTAATGATACGTAACAGCAAGATTGGGAACCTTTCACGTGGCACTTTCTAATTAATGCACTATAACATGCACAAGTTGTAGTTTTCAGCTAATGTGCATGCTATGAAAACCAGAATTTTTTATGCCAGAAAGTGAAGGACTTAAAAAATTTTGCAGTATGACAAAATTAAAGAGATTGAATTAAGTTTAAAAGTACTCTCTCAATGTGATCCCACACTACAGTAGATATTAGTTGCAATAATTCTAAACTGGATTCATGATAGAGATTTGTAGCTTGAACGAACTGTCAGCAGTTGACCTCCAGTCATAGTTTCTTGCTTTTTCTGCGATCCCTATTTGTAGATTTTAAATTTGTAATTATCTTGTGTGTTAGTTTTGTTAATGCACAACAATAGACAAATATATGCCTAGAGTAAGACACAACCACCCACTAAGCTCGTATAACATTTTATCAATAGAAAAGCAACCTTTTCAAATAAACATGTATGTCTAAACCATTGCTGTAAATAAAGTTTTGTGTCTTTTAAAGTAATTATTTCCTGAGCCAGATGACTTTGTGCCTGAGGTTTTGTGTAAACTTGCATTTAACACCCATCGAGTACAAAAGGCAGCTGCTTATAACAACCTTGAATCTATTATATATTTATAACCATGTAAATCAATTTTCAATGAAAAATAATCAACTTTTAAATAGGTCATGAACATTCACTGCATTTCATGTAGCATGGGTTGTTTGGGTGGTGTTAACTATTGAAAAAGAGTTTTGAGTGTTTTCTCAAGAATAAGTCTACTTTTTAAGATGGTTTCTTACCAAATTTTCTATAAGAGTTTTGAGCAAATTCCTGTGAGTCCCTATTATGAACCACTGTTGTGTTTCATTATATTAGGCTAAAATTGCAAAACAATCTTTATAATAAAAGTATGATAATAAAACCAAAAATAGGTATATTAGACATTCTAATCAATGCAATAAATGAAAGTAGCAATAAAGAAATAATAGAAGATACAAAAACGCTAAAAACATTATCAGCCAGCTCTTCACTGTGCCAAATATCTATGTCAACAATCATCCACAGTTCTGGAAATCAGTGGGACACACCCAATCTGTCACCCTCATTTCCTGCTCTTTATGGCTTTTTTTTTCTTTAAATTGTGCCATGTTTGCAACTGTTCCAAATCTATTTCTTACTTTTTCATGTAGAAGTTCAAGTTCAAACTTGTCATTTCATATTTCCCTAATGGAAAAAAAAAAATTAAATATAATCTGTAATAGACTTTATACGTTTTAGTTGGGTGGTGGTGAATCAACCCACTAATTGCCTGATCATAACATAGATTGGTGATCATACTTATAATATGTAGCCTTATAAAAGAACAGTGATAGGAGATGGCTTGTATTCTTGGGAAGCTTTGTTGTAAAGTACTGGCCTATTTAGCTCGATGTCCTGGGTTCAAGTCCAGGTCCTTTGAGTATTTCCATTTATCAGGATTTTCATGTAAAAAATGTGTAAAAAATTATCATTTCTTACTTCTCCAGGTCTCTTGAGCAAGTGTTAATGTTAACACTTACATAAAGTGATTTTTACATCTGTTTTCCTTACACGTACTCATTTATGAAACCATACAATTTCTAAATTTAGACATATATATATGTTTTTATATTTCATATTCACAGTTATGAGTATATATAATAGTTTGATCATAATGTGTTTTATCAATTTCTATTTTTGTTTCTAGAATTATTTAATATTTCTTTTGAAAGTGTACTTGGCCATGCTCATTTTCTTGGTGTTGCAAAGCTAAGGTATTTTAGTGTAATACAAGATTTAAAACAAGTAATTTATTTGTCATATACTCAAGCATCAAAAAATTCTTAATGAAGTTATTGTAAATATAAATTGGCATATAATTTCATGAATTATCTGTTTACAATTTTGTAGTAGGGTCTGTTTCAGTTATGCAATAATTTTTGTATTTTTTATGAATTTCTGTTCACTGTTTTGAACTTCTTTTTACCATGAACTGTAACAGGCCCCAGTATTCTTCTGCTCTCTTCTTCAAGTATAACACCCAGTTAGGTCCACCATTTCATGTACTTCTGGATACCAACTTCATTAACTTTTCCATAAAAAATAAACTGGATATTATACAGTCTATGATGGATTGCTTGTATGCTAAGTGTAAGTAATTGTTATGTTTATATGTTTTTAGTTTGGGTCTCAAAACAAAATTGAAATGTTTGTACAGTTTTACAAAGGGTTCTTTATATATACAGTGCATTTCTGGAAGAATTATACAGCTTATTGTATTAGAAAGTGTTGTAAATTTATCATATGTACGACTAAGTAGCAAAAGTTGTATAGTTTGTTTTTGTGGCAATAGGTTAAGTTAATTCACTGTTTTTATATATTATTCACAAAAGAAGAAATTAATTTGTTTAATACTTTTTTTTAAGTACTTCCGTTCTGTTAAGGATGAGTCTGTAAAGTTTATTTTGTATTTTAGCCACAGCTTAGGAGCTTATAGCTCCGTCATCTCTTGACCGATTTGAGATCTAATTACAGTTTTGAACTGGTCTTATAGATAAATTTTCACTAATCCTGCCTGAAAGAATTTCAGTTTAAAGGTAGTCTGGTAGAGATCTTAATGACTAAAGAATCAAATCAGGTATATACGTGCCCCACACTTGGTATTGCTGGTGCACAAAAATAAAGCTAATAAAAAGGGAAAAAGGTCTTGTAGATTAATTTACTCTAATCCTTCTTAAAAGAATTTCAACTGCCTCGGCTATTGAGGATTCCTTCTTGTTTACTTTAGGAGCAGCCATTTAGGATTCTACTTTGTATTTTTTCCCATATTAGGATAATTTAAGAAAGTACACATTTGATTCTGGGTAGTACAAATTACGTAAGTTTATTTTTGTATATTCTTCATAATATGACATTGTAATTATACTTTTGTTTCTTTTTTATTCTGGGTATGAGCAGTTTTAATCACTTTCGTATTTTAAACATCATACAAAAATTTAATTAGTTTGTCATATTCAATGTGATGGGTGTAGCCTACTGCTTACTGTGCTGAAATGTGAATCTGAGGTCCATGGTTCACATTCTTTTGCTGCAAAATTCAGTTGTGTACTTTGGGGCTGTGGTTGTGTTATAAAAATGACAATGAAATCCCACTATGTGTAACCCAAGAGTTGGCAGTGGAGGCTGTTGACTAGCTGTCTTTCTTCTAGTCTGTTTGTTCAAAATTAGAGATGGCTAGTGCAGATAACTGTCGTGTAGCTTTGTGCAAGTATCCAAAATAAAAATTGTATTTTATACCTGATGGGAAAAGTTACTTAATTTTTATATATATATATATAATGTTCATAATAAGAAGATTTAATTACACTTTTTTGTTTACAATAAGTAAATTATATTAAGGTAGTTTTGTATTTTATACATAATAAGAATAGTTAATCAAGTTTATTATTTTGTATCCTATTCTATGTAGTAAAGGTTAACCTTTTTGAGACAGGTCACATTGCTTTATAAACCTTAAGACTTAATAATAAAAAAATTGATATTTTGCATATGAAAGCATTGTAATGTTTACTGATAATCTACCAATTTCGTTAACATTTGCTTTCTAATTTAAAAGTTAGCATGAAAACTATAACAAGCACAAAAGGTTTATGAGGTTGGTCCCAGGGACTGTGCCTGTGCTGAAAGAGTTAATAAAGTTTGTTTTGTATAAAATATTTATTATAGGAACTGTAATGACATCTACTGTTGTATTTCATCCAGTATATGAGAGTTAATTTATTTATTTTTTTGTACTATTCAACATAAGAACACTTTAATTATTATTATTCTAATTTATTACTGGGCATGAAAAGTCAGCACAAGTAAGTGATTCATATATTATTCATAAATTTAAAATATAATGAAGTTTCTTATTTTGTATTTTAGTCTGGATAGGATAAACCATTTTTTTAAATTTATTGTTTTATATATATTGATAATAATAGTAAAATTTTAGTAAGTTTCTTGTTTTGATTCTCATTCTTATTAAAATACGCTAATTTTGTTATTTATATTACTCGTAATAGGAAAACTAAATGCTTGTTTTAAATTTATAGAAAGAAAAGTTAACTTTGTTCGCCTTGTATGTTATGCAAAATAAGAAAAATGTAATTACAGTTGGATACAGTCATCCAACATTGTGTGTGTGTGTGTGGTTGCCTTTCTGTAGGATATCGAGCATCCTGAGAAATGTTTTTATTTCTTTTGTCATTTATTTTTCTTATCTAACTTAATAAGTGTAATTTTTACTTTTTAGTGACTTTTATAATAAGAAATAAAAAAATATTTATAGAAACAAGAAATTTAGTACTTTTGTCTGGACTTGGACCCTTTTACCATAGATGAAGTGTACTCTAAACCAACTTTTTTTGTATTGATGTTTATGTTTATTTGAAATGTGCATTTTAGAACACAAAATATGTATCACATGTTACAATAGCACATTCCAAAACTACTTTAATTTAACTAACTTTCTAAATAAGCTATTCTCAGATACAATGATCACCTTTCAGGTAGTAACGGAAACCATAGATAACAAGAAGAATGACAAAAGTGTTTCATGGAATTCAGGTCTGACTCAATAGAAGAAAGAGACCATGCACAAATGTAAATTACAAAGTGAAAATCAATCTTTATATTTATCTTAAACACAAATCAAAACACAAAGACGTAAGAGAGAACTACTCTCTGAATTGTTTAGAACACTGGATCCCCAAGTTGAAGTTGAATAAGTTCTGTATCAGACTGAAAGACTATGCCACTATATTCAAAAACCAGTAATGGTATCTCTTCTAGAGGACATGCACTACCCACATTACGTACTCCACTTCATTATCAACGTTACAAGAAAAACTACAAATTTCTGTAGTGACATTGACAATGGGAGAATTTAGGTGACACCAAAAAGAAATTATCAATCACTCTGTGTGGCTAATGCACAAATAAAGATTGTGACGGTACAAAGCAGATTGCCTTATATGTGAAAATCTACATACACACACTGATTGAAATTTTAAGGTAAACTTAGGTTATTTTTGAGAGTTAACAGAAGAAAAAGTAAAGTACTTTATGAGGTACAACAGAATTCTAAAATATCTTAATTACATCAAGACCAAATGACTATATTGGCTAAAGGACTTGTGTGCATTCACAATCATGGTATTAGAAACATTACTGGATGTACAAGTGTTGTTGCCTTTTTTGGCATCATCTTGGAGAAGCCTTCGTTTACCTCTGTTGCAATAAAGCATTATGGGATAGACTTGATTAGTGAAACCTTTATGTTAAATTCTGGATTCTTTTAAAAGTATCAGAGTCAATAATGTTTCTATCATTATATCACCTCCAACACCTTGTATTGTTAGATTAGTATAGATAAGATCAAATGTCTTGGGCTTTTTTTTTATACTGTTACCTTTCTATCAGTGTGTGAAACAAATCATCAGACCAGTTTACACGTTTTCGATCATTCATTGTTGAACTGTTTGTGTTGTAAGGACCACTAAACACATTTCTCATCATTTGGGTTGAGTAATGTTTCATTTACTGTTTGGTTGATGTATAACACTTGTTATAATTTTCTTCACCTGGTACAGTTTGAAAATAGTCATTAGGGTGACAGTTTGTTGTTTTTTGCTTTCAACAATTCTATCCAGTAATCTTTTCCTGTATTTCATTACCATTGAGTAGCAGCCAGACATCTTACGTGTCAGTTGGCACTCTTGATAGACTGATAACAAATGACTGAACAGATAGTCACAGAAATGGATTTAAATAATGACATTACTGATATATGAGTACCCACTATCATGCACCTGTAAGTCTTCCAGATCCGTACTCTTGTCCATTGTCTTGCATATTAATGTAAACTCTATTTCTCTACGATGCTTAAGAATAATATCACATAAGTATCGTTTGCATATGCAAGCATTTAGAGTGTTTTTTGAATAAGTATTAAGTGTCATAAGGAATCATCCAGTCAGCATAATTGAAAAATGTAAATTGGTTTATTGTTCCAAATTTTACTCTGGGTAGAAGGATTCAGTTCATTTTTTTGTTCTATTTGCTAATCATTGTAAAAACCCTAATTGTTGTGGATAGGAAAAGTGAATTCACTTTATTGCTTTTTATAATAATTACAGAAGGAAAGTTTCTCGTAAATTGTTATCTGGTGAGGAGAGAAGTTAATTCACTTTATTGTTGTCTGTTTTATTCATAGTAGGAAAAGTTAATTATCTTTATTGTTTGGTGTTCATAATATTTATATTTTACTCTGGGTACATGATGCTAATTTAGCTTATTGAATGTATCTTATTATGGTAAAATGAGTGTTAAGTTTGACATCTTACTGTATATTTGTAATTCCGTGTAGTTTTGTTATGAAATATAATGTTTATTTTTTTCAGGTATTCCCTATGTGACTGATTGTGTTTTGGGTGAACTTGAAAAACTAGGAAGCAAGTACAGAGTTGCTCTCAAGTATGTAGAACTTGGATGTAATTCAGTTTGTTTGTTTTTCTTTTTATTGTATTTTAGTGAATTTTTCTAAAATCCACATGTTCTGTATTTTTTGGTGATGTTTAATGGCAAGTCTTATAACTCAAAATCATAAAACTTACTCACTTCGTTCAGATGCTCATAAACCTACTGGTGGTAGCATTATCCAATTCAAAAGAGTTTTATCTACTGAATTTCAGTATATAACATCAGAACTGCATAATTCTGAAATCAAAATCTATATCATAGCACACTTTAAACTCTAAGGTAGCAGTTGTTGTACATACTTTTTACACAGAATTTTAATTAATTATTAAACAGTACTAATTAATGTGGAATTTTGAGACATATTGCACATTCTCTAATTATTTTTTTCCTGGTATACAGAGATATAATTTGTTCTAAAGAGTTTCTTGATTAAGAAGTGTTTTTTGTACATGATATGGTTTCATTGCATGTATCTAATTTAAATTTTGTTTCTTGCTTTGTAATTTTTAATTGTGTGTCACACACTTTGAGATAAAATTCAAAAATTTTAAAACAGCTAGCCAGCAAGGAATAAATGTTGTTTTATTCTTTATATGCTATTGTATGACTATAAAATGTGTCAATAGTAGAAAAACTGTAGAACTTTTGATGCATGTTAATGTCATTTCAACGAAAATGTGCCATGTACAATAAGTAGTTTATTATAAGTAAGAAAGTAGAGTATCCTTTGCTTTTTTACAAGGTGATATAAAAATAGCAAAAAACTCGGAAAATAGCATTTGTTTTTATATTTTTGTGTCATACTTATGATTAAGTTGTTATATGGTAGAACTTTTATTGGAAATTGTGATACATTGGGCTGGAGGAGATTTTGTTCAAGAAAAGAATCTAAAACACAACTAAAAAATCAAATCAGTATAAAATATTGTAACAGCAAGCCTGTTTAGTATATGAAACTACTAAATTAGTTTTAGGTATTATTCTTTGATTATAAAGAACTACTGGTTTTCAGAATAGCTAAAGATCCAAGGTTTGAGAGGTTACCATGCCTTCATAAAGGAACTTATGCAGATGACTGTATTGTTCAAAGGGTAACACAGGTACGTTCATTGTTACATCAGCAGCTAATAGATTAAATGTTCTAAGATAAGTTCAGAACTTGAACATAAAATTTGGAAGTGCTTTTAACATAGTTAATAAAATAAATACTTTGTATTAAAACAAACAAGTTGAGTGCTACAGCAATAATGAAATAATTATTTTTGTTTGAGTGATAATCTCTAAACTTCAAGAGTAATTAATAAAGTAAGATTTTATGGTATATTTGATACAATCAGTACTTTTGATGTATTTAATGGAACAATATTAAGGTCCTTACTTAAAAAAAAATATTGAAGATACTAAATTTTACTTAATAATACATTTGATTTTGGTTTAATTAATTGCTGTTTTAATTTTTGGTTATAAACATTATTTTCTTATGCAGGTTTATCAGTGTGCTACCTGCTCAGTTTTATCAGATTTATATAGCACTACCAACACTTCCTGAGGATATGACAACTAAATTGTTTGCTTAGTTGACATATGCTATGTAGCAACTTCACCTCAACAATACAATCACATGATGTATGAGTGATGTCGTGCACTAGTAAACTTTATTGAAAAAATTAAAACTAATATAAGTACATTATATTTATCCTACTATATGTTATTGAAAATGTTACCTACATACTCCTTTTAGAAGTTGCATAGATCAGATAAACAAAATAATTTGTCATTCGTATCTTTTTTTCCAACTGGACATATATTAGTATAGAGGAGAAGTTGGAGTTTGTAACACAGTTTCTATCTATTTCAGTCATTGTCAGTTCATACACAATACATTAACTAGACAATTTAATTCTAGTTGATTTATGGGTTGTATTTTAAAAATGTTCCTGCTGTGATGAGTGATTTTTCAGGTGACTTTGTAATAGCATAATTCTTGTATTAACCAGACAGTCTTGTTTGTTATGTGAAGTAGCACAAGAGAGACAGAGTGTAGAATTTTATTCATATTTGATAAATTTCTGTAATTTAAATATTTTATTTTGCTATAATGAATTATATTCACTTTTATTGTTTTTGGTTTATGCAATAGTTTTTTATCTGGCATTTACATCTTCATCACCAGGAAAGAGTTTGATACCATTCATTGTGTTCTTTTAGCACAAGTGTTACATTGTTGCTACATGTGATAAAGATTTGAAGAGGAGAATACGAAAAATTCCAGGAGTTCCAATTATGTATTTATATCAACATAGGTATGTGAATTGAAAGTAAATTGACACCAGCTCTCTTTTAAAGGATATAACAATAAGAAGTAGATAGATAGTAAAAATAGATAATGCTTTGGGTCTTATGATAATAGTGATGTACCAATTTGTGTGTGTGTATGTTTTTATTGCTAGTTTTGTAACTTATCAAATCTGTATGAGCAATGATAGTTTTTTAAGTTTTCATTGGTGTAGTTATAGAAGCTTATAACTTGGTATTCTCGTGATGTACCAATTTTGTATGAGCACTGACACAATTTTTAAGGTGTATATTTACATAAGAAAAAAACAATTGAACCGTTACATCAGTTAATGTTCTAGAGAGTAAATGCTGTCTGTTGAGGATAGTTACATTAAACAACCAGTTTCTCATTGTAGATTGTATGTCATATCATCTAATACAAATGTAAATTTTTTATTTTTTCGTGGTTCTGCAAGAATAAAACATAAAATAATTTGCCACAAATACATTTTTACACAAGTCTAAGTGTGGTTAAGTTTTTAAACAGAACATTTTGCTAGAAATCCTTGATTTACAAATCTGACTTAACAGATCTCATTGTATAGTAATCACTTGTTGTAATGGAATTAATATGTAATTTTGTGTGAAATAATATTAATTGTACACCCCTTTACATAGAGGTATACGTTTTAGTTAAATATGCTTCATTGTTTCTGTTGATCTTATCTTTTTCCTACTAATAATATATATAAAATATAGCTAATAGCACTAATATATATATTGTATATATAAGAAAAGTTTTAATTCTTTCAGATTTTCTATTGAAAGGATGCCAGATGCATATGGAGCTCCAAAATTATAACACACACCTCCAGAACAACAATTTGAGTGACAGAAATTATATAAATGTCTTGCAAGTTTGGTTTTGTAAACACAGCTGTTAAGGAAAGATCACTCAAAAATAAATATTTGGATTAATATTTCTGTGTGAAATTATATAAAGTAGTTGTACATTTTACTGTTGTACAGACAAACACAGTAACTGTTATTTTAACACACTTACCTACATTTATTAACTGGTACTGATCCAAACAACTTATCATAATTCTTCTTTAAATATTTCTTGGAGTGGTGAAAAATATATTGATAGCATAAACTGGCATAAATCAGTTCATTTGTTTATCAAAATTATTTGAGAATGTTCCTAGAATAAATATATTTGATATCTTAAAGAAGATTTTAGTAACTATGACTTTTTTTACCCAAATTTTATTGTAGGTATACTAATAGCTTTGAGTTTTATTTATATTTGACTTCTGTTGATTAAAGTTAATGAAGAGGTTTAGAAAACTGGAAAAAGTTTCTTAGACAAGTAAAATTAATCTATAACAGTTTGTTTACTTGCATTAGACATGAACAAGCCAGTTATTAAAGAATGTCTTACAAGATTAGATTATTATTCTCTCATCAGTCATAGTGACACTGTTTATAGTAGTTCTAAATATAATATGTGTAGTTTAACGACTGCTTACTCATTGTCAGTATATTAACTTATAACAATGCTTCACACCATTGGAATATTATGTACAATTTAATATACATGATATGTGTATAAAGATTTTGTAGTAGTTAATGTTGTACAAGTTTTAACACCAAAGTAAATACATTTATTAAAAGTGAATGAAGTGCTTAATTCACCTGTTCACAATTTTCCCCTACTTCCATTATTTGTGTCCCATTACTACTTATAAAATTGATAAGTAAAAATTTACTGGTATTTATTTTAGTTTTCAAAGTTTTTATATCTGTTAAAAACACTTTAAACCTATTAAGACCGGTGAGTAGCTTTCCAGTGTGAAGTGCAAATTTACATATCAGATTTTCACATTTCAGTAAAAAAGAGTAAATAGAATTATTTCAAAAATTATTTTACTCATAAATATTCAAGAATTTATATTTAATAAATTTGGTAAATTCATTTAGTGTTATTTAGAAAGAAACTTTATAAGTGTTTGAACTTTTAAATTTGCATATCTCCAAATGCCTGTAAATAACACACTTATATATAGGTATAGGTTTATGTTTACAAGTAGAAGAGTTTCTTAGTTATTGAAAACAAATGATAATTATTAGAAAGATTTTGAGCTTGGCCAAAAATATACAAGGAAGAATATTGCCTTTTTTCAGTGTAGATGTAGGATACGAATGCAATTTGTATATTTATCAGTCAACAGTCAAAACTTTTACTATTCATAGGGGTTTTATGATATTTTCATGGACACGTAACTGCTTCAGTGGGTGAAGGTAAATAACAAATATAAATAATTGATGAAAATAAAACATAACTCATTGGATATATATATATATATATATATATATATTTAATCAATAATAAGTTTAAAAATGAGTTTTATTTCTTTCCCTCATATTTTTCCAATAATTGCTTTCATTTTATGTAAGAACTTGTATGGACAAATGAAAAATGAGTATACTATTACTAGAATAATACAGACTCAAATTTTAGTTCTGTTGGATACATTTATGTTATTATAGGAAGACAAAATAACAACAAAATAAAGTATCTTAGAAACAGCATTTCACAAACAAAAATTCACAGCCAAAAATATTATTACAAATATTAAACCAAATCATATACTTTTTCAAGCATAATCTAGATGTTATGTATTGTATGATGAATGATTGTATAATCACATCTATCTCAATTCAGTTAATGACGTGAAGTTGATCTTGTTGGTCATGGCAATGAATATATCCCACTTGCTACATTCGTCACCTGTGACCTATTTCTGGGTATAACAGTCTGGATCTGTGTACAAAATCTGGTGGCAGTAAGTTCTACATGTATGCTGGATATGGACTGGCTGGTGATTCAGATCAGAATTTAAAGTTCCCAAGACATTATTATAATAGGGTCAATATAAAACTTGTAAACAATGTAAAATAGGCCACTATATGTAGACTTATGTAGTAGGTGGAATAATCACTTGAAAAAATAAAAGTTTTGGAGTAAGCTGTCATTCTCTGGACAGACCAACTTTTCTTTTTGTAGAATAATTCTGCACCACTAAAGTTCTGAAAAGGTGGGGCATATTATACAGATGCTCCTGAAAAGGATGTGGGTTATGCATGAGTGTTTATGGTAACATTGAAAACAGAAATTCTGATAAAACAAAAAAGTTGGATGTGGCATGGTTTTAACTGATACATTGGTGCCTGAGAAACTAATCAGTTTTCAGTATATATTTTTTCAAATGTACAAGTTAAAAGATTGTACAGAATAGCAGCATGCAACATATTTTAGAAAAACAAACTATAAATATTTGAATTTGTAATATTATGGCTATTTTAAAAAAAACATTGTAACAAAATAATATCTAGAACTTTTTTAAGATTTTCATCATGCAAATCAAAGACTACATGATCAATTATGATCTGAAAGGAAGAGTGGTGTGCTTCGGGCATGACAGTTTTACAACTGAGCCTTTTGCAGTGGAAGCTACACTATAGGGCTGTTGTCACGATGTACAATCATCAGAAAGAGCATGACGAACATTGCAGCGTGTACTGTAATGATGTCGTTAGCCTTCAAAATCATTCTAATATAACTTATTGAACCTTTTGTATTCTACAATTTGGGTTACAAATTTAAATGGGTCCTGTAATACAACTTAGTAAATCATTTCCAGTAAGTTCTGAATATGTTAATCAAAGTTCTACTTATATTAGCAAATAAATTTAATAACTAATTTTATATAGCAGAATAAATATAAAGCAAATTGAAAATGAACCATGTAAAACATTTAGTATAAAGAGAAATAATAACTCCACGTATTTATTTCTTATATGTAATGAGGGAGAGAAAAACTATATTTATGAGTATTAAAAATCAGAAAAGTCGACAATATGATGAAATTTCAGTAAAGATAATAACAAGAGTGTGTAAATTGTGTCATAGAACTATATTTATAATTTATCTATTACAACAGGAACTTTTCCAGAGGAACTAAAAAATTGTAGTAATTCCAGTATACAAAAAGGATGATAGGAATAATTATGTGAATTATAGACATTTCTTTTTATCAGCATTTTCTAAAATATTAGAAAAACTAATGAAAAGCAGGTTGACTAAATTTTTTTAAATAAGTAATTCTTTTATCTAAAACAATATATAAATTTAGGGAAGGATTAAATACTGAAAAGGAGCTCTTAAACTTCACACAAAATATTTACAAGTCCTCATATAAAGATAAAAACAGTGTACTTATGGATCTAGAGAAGACATTTGATACAGTATCACATTAAATATTAAATAAAGTAAAAATTCTAGCGATAACAGTTATTTCATAACAATACACCCAAATGAATAATGTGATCTAAATTTAAATTGTATTCTATGTTTGCTGGTGATATAGCACCAACATTTAGCTGTGCTAAAATAGAACTTCAAATTAAAAATGAGTTGTAAAGAAAAGGAAATTGTTTGTTTAAATAAATTATATTTATCTATTAATATAACTAAAAAGAAATATACATCTTTGAATTTAAAAAAAATTAATTTTATATTCATAATAATGAGTGTAGAAATGATAATAACTGAAGATGTTTGCAAGATAAGTGGATGTTGTAAATTATCTAGGCTTACACATTGACAAACGTTTAAGCTCATAACAGCAAGTTAAAAATTTGGCTAGAACATTAAGATTTATATTCATTAAAGTCTATTATTTTAAAAAAGTATCAAGCTTTATTTCTCATTAATACAGTCAGTAATTGAGTATAGAATTTTGATATTAGGAGGATCTTATCCAACTACACTAAAGCCAGTTATTTCATTACAAAGTAGACCCCCCAGTGACACAGTAGTAAGTCTGAAGGCTTGTAATGCTAAAACTATTTCAGTACTCGTGGTTGGTTCAGTGCAAATGGCCCATTGTGTAGCTTTTTGCTAAACAACAAATGAACAAATATTATTGAATAATATTGTATAAAATATATGATTATAAAAATGGGGCAATTTATAAGAGTTGTATTTTGTTGTTGTTTGTTATTAAGCACAAAGGGATATCTGTGCTCAGCCCACCACGGGTATTGAAACCTGGATTCTAGCAGTATAAGTCCGCAGAAATGCCGCTGTACCACTGTATAAGAGGTGTATTTTACTAAAACTATATCCTGTCAGATACTTATTAATATGTAGAATATTAATTACAAAGAATAAAAGTTATTACTTACATATACAAAATGTTGTTTATCCTCATAGAATACAGGAATTAAAATATAAAGTTCCAGTAGTTAAAAACGAGATTATGCATAAAAATATTTATTTAGTGCCAAAAATATATAATAATTTGCCTTTAACTCAATCCCACTATTTGTTGGTAAAGGGTAGTCCAAAAATTGGTGGTGGGTTGTGTTTAGCTGTCTTCCCTCAAGTCTATCACTTCAAAATTAGGGATGGCTAGTGCAGGTCACCCTCAAGTAGCTTTTTGCAAAATTCAAAAACAAAGAAACAAATGCAGTAAATACATATATAGTTCACCTTTAAAATCTTGAAATGAATAAATAGGGTTTTTTAAATTTTATTTTTAAGGAATTATTTCTTTCAATAGGCAATAGCTTTATAAATTTAAATAACCTGTTTGTCACTTTCAAAGGTATCTGAATAAATATTTTCAAAGTATTTTTATAGCATCAACCTTTAACCTTGTCTCAACTAGAATACGTATCAGTTTCATTACTACAGTTTGGGATCATAAACTTTAAGTTTGATGATAATTCCCTTTCAGTTTCATTCAACACTTGTTCTAATTTTCTGAGCAATGGAAAATACAGACTTGACTTTTTATCTGCTATTTGATACTTGTATTAATCACTTGATCATGTAATTCCAATGTTTCGTTTAATGAATTTACTATATTTGTTTGCCCACTTAACAAGTGTATAATCCATTTAAATATCTACCTGTGTTTACTTACTTTCATGCTTAGTTTTTTTAAAATCACCCAACATAGTGGAGCCAAAAAAATCCTTCCACTCACATTAATCACACTTTATTTTTGGCTATTTCTAGTTTTTGATAATATTTCTGAGCTAATTGTTTGTAAGTTTCTATTTATTGTTCTTGTGCTACTGTCATTACTTGCAAAATTGCAGTTCCTAGTCCATCATGTATCTAATGTGATATCTACAACTAAATTTTCATCCTCAGAAAATATGTCCATAGTACCTTTACTTGTTCAATATATTCTTCATTTAATTCAACTTCACCACTACTAACTGAAATTTTAATTTCTTCTCAAGTGTCTGTTGAATATCATCTTTATTTTGAGGTAAATTTTCAAATTCATATGGTTTAGTTTGTTTAAGCTTTTAAAACCTATTTACATTTACAGTTATCTTGTAATAAGTGTTTGTAACTCAAAATTAAATTTTATTACACTAACTGATATTGTCCATAACTTAGAAAGTTCTTTGTGTTTAATTTTTTTTCACAGTAGGAATACAGAGGGTTGAGTATGTTATATTAAAGACTCACCATGTTGCTATAGTCCATGTCACCACATCTGATGATGCCTATCTGACAACAATGCATCTTGAAAATAGCCCTGCAGTGTAGTTTTTGTTTCAGAAGGCTCCATCATAAGACTAATTTCCAAAGCACACCACTGTTCCCTGGTTTGTTTGATAATCCATCTAGTGTACAAGGATTATGGTTTGCCAACAGTTCAATCACACAGAAATCTATAAGTGCTGTGTTTGGTAACTTAAGCTGTATGATATGAGTGTATGAATATTTTTTGTTGAAAAAGGCTGTTACATACACTTCCCAAAAATGATTAATTTTCAGTGGCATCACACTACCTACAAAATGCCAATAATTCATTATTACTGATCTTTGCCTTCTTACTTGCATGTCTTTCTCTAACTTGTGCCAATTTTAGCAAATGCTATTTTCACATCCTGAATACCAATTGCATTCTTTGCATCATTTTTACTTTCATAATTAAATTTCCTTGCAGGTAATATTTTTTTGCATGTGTAATGTAACATTTCTAGAACGTAATAAAAGAAAAGACTCTCCTAAGACTCATTTGCAGCACACCTTTAAGCTAAAAGTAATAAGGGAACCTTTTCATCTCATATCTTTTGATCTAGTTCACCATACTGTTACAATATATCTCATAATGTTCTATTTAATATTTCTACCAATTCAGTAGCCGTTTGATGATATTTTGTTGCTTCTGTTTTCTTATATCTAATAATTCACATAGTTATGTCATTACTTTTGAAATAAAATTTGTACTTCTGTAAAGAATATTGTAAAATTTGTGCCTAGCCACAATGTAGTTCACAGAAGCCGTAAATATAGTATTTACTATGTGATGCAAACATTTTGCTTTGAAGAATCTTACTGTGATAATTCAAAGATAAACCAAGCTCACAGTTATTTGATCTTTGAAACAACTAAAATTTGAGGAATCACCACATAGAAGGATTGGTGTGGTAATATGAAAGACAAAACTCCATGTGAAGATAGACAAGTGAATAAACACTTTACCGGTAAAAAAGGCTGAAAGATGAATCACAGATTGGCTGATCATTGAGAAGAAGGTGAAGTTGTGAAGTAGAGATGAATAATAATAAAATAAACTTTACTTTGAAATATATATATATACAGAATATGTTTGAGTATTCTAACCAGATGTAAGGAAACCTTGGATAGTGTATCATATCAATGTCTGAGTATTCTAAACAGATGTCAGGAAACTTTGGATGGTATATCATATCAATACCAGAGTATTCTAAACAGATGTTAGGAAATCTTGGATGATGTGTCATATCATTGTCTGAGTATTCTAACCAGATGTCAGGAAACTTTGGATGGTGTATCATATCAGTACCTGAGTATTCTAAACAGATGTTAGGAAATCTTGGATGATGTGTCATATCATTGTCTGAGTATTCTAACCAGATGTCAGGAAACTTTGGATGGTGTATCATATCAATACCTGAGTATTCTAACCAGATGTCAGGAAACTTTGGATGGTGTATCATATCAATGTCTGAGTATTCTATCCAGATGTCAGAAAACTTTGGATGGTGTATCATATCAATGTCTGAGTATTCTATCTAGATGCTGGGGTAAACCCAGACATTAAAGAACTTTGAATGGTGAACCAATTAAAGGTGTAAAGTTCCATCTAAATGTTGTGTATCATATTAAAAGTAGAAAACCTTTTTGAGATGGTGTAGAACTTTGGATGGCTTTCATATGGTAAAATGTTCTTATATAAAGACACTGGACAACCTAGAAAGTTTTATCAAGATGTCATAGAACTTTCAGTGGCAAATTTTATCAATGATAAACAGTTTGAAAGATTATATATATAATCATATATCCAGATCACACAAGAATGACATCCATTATCTGCTTTTATTACAAATTATTGAGAAACAATACATTAATTCAACATGGCAGTAATTTGCAGAACACTAATATGACATCCACATTTATTTTAATACAAATTAAAGTATATTAAATCAGAAAGAAAACAAACTTCAGCAAACTAAACTAGACTGTGAACTGTTGAATATTGAGAAAAAAACTGCCTGAAAAAATTTTCATAATTTTAAATATTGTGTTTATTATGGCACAACATGTTTATTTTATTCATAGTGACAAGGATTGAAAAAGTTAATGGATAAACCCAAAATTACTTGCTTATGTTTTATTAGTCCATAACTAAGAATCCACAGGCATACAAGTGCACCAATTTGAAATAGTCAATAAATGGCACAGTGTTTACAATACTCAATTGTATTGTGGGAATCTTTGATAAGAAAACATTAAGCAATGTGTTATTTGGAAAATTCCAATATACTACTTTTTTCATATTTCTGTGTTGATTTTCATGTTATCAGTAGCTGCTCAATGAAATTTATTGTTGCCAAATAATTAATAAGCTAATGGTTTAAGTTTAAAAAACTTATGGTTTATGCTGATATTTAAATTTAAGTTCAAGGGTCTGGTTTTAAAAAATATCTAAATATAAACTCTTGGTTTAAGATGACATTCATTTCTAAGATGATACTAATGGTTTAAGTTGTCACCCTTAAATTCACAAAACATAATGCTAATAAATTTTTACCACACATTTTTTATTTCTTTTCATTAAAAGTTCATTTTTCCTACCTTTACACAAAGTGTATTAGTTCCATATTCAAAATAAAAAAAACATCTGTAAATATATAACAAGAATTTATTCATTACTGATTAAATGAAGTGAAGAATATAGACTTTGAGGGTCTGGCATTTTCACATGTGATATTTATGTTTTAATAATTCATACAGAAAATAAATGGTAATCTCTATTACACTAGAAGAGAACAAAAACACCAAAATAAGACTTTGTTTAAGTTACTAACTTTCAAACCTATTCAAAATACTGAAGAATCTGTTTTTCATGACTTCATGCTTCTTAATGGCACATGTGGCTATGAGGTGATGTAATAATACTCTAATTATAAAAGCAATTTTTACACTTGGTTCAAACACAAAATCTATTTCTTTCATAACTAAAATTGAAAAGACAGAACAACTGCCTATACTTCGGTGCCACCTAAGGATGATGGCTGTTGGAGGTTATTTCTCACAGTCACATTAATACCTTTAAAACTCACTTTAGCAGAATTGTTAGCTTTACTGTTCAAATTATCAGAATAACAATTCATTTTTGTCTTCAGGAAAGGTGTATCTGCTAGTTTCTGTTCCATAGCTTTCCTAATATTGTTCTTATTTTCTTCTTCATAGAATTGTTTTTCTTGGTTTTGCAATTTTCTTCTTCTAATGACAATAACAACAATTGTGGTTAAGAGCAGCAGTAAAACTAATGGCACAAACACAGCAACAAAATTAGTACCTTCTGCATCAGAGTCTGCTGGAACTTCAAAATTAGACATGTTTAGGTAAAGAGCTTTCATGTTTGTTCCATTCTTCTTGAGTATGCCAGGTTGGGCTTGCAGGTTTGTTAAAGTGTTTGGAAATCTTAGAGTAGCAGAACGTTGAACTCGCCGATGTCCATCAGATGGACCAATAGTATACATGACTTGGAGATACCACTGATGACCAGAATTGACCTGGTTATAATGAAATAAGATAATGATTACTTTTGTTTCTACAATAAAACAAGTAATGGTAAAATATTCACCAACTTCAAATAACTTTATGAACGAATATATAAACAATGTTTCAGGCAAAAGTCCTTTATCAGGTTTTCAGCAAGAAGAAAACTGCAGGAAACTTTCCATTATTTAAAAGATAGTCAGAAAAATTGGCTAGATGGAAGTTGAAAATCAAGAAAGATTATGGTTAATAATCATAGAATTTTATGACTGGTGTTCAGTACCAAAAACTCTGACACAATGCTGTTTCTGATTCATAAAACATTTAGCTATCAATGTAAAGTAGATGTCAGAGATATCCAGGTAACTACCCAACCTTTTCTGGGAAAAAGACTAACCTAGACATATGTGATACACCTAAGAGTAAGATTTGCGTATGCACTCACCCCTCTACAAATACACACTTATCTGAAGCATCAACGACTGTCCAAATCACATAGTTTCCATGTGACAGCGCATGTATTAATACATTAACTATACCTCTGACTGCACCAGCCCCTGACAACAGCTTTACCAGTCAGCATGAACAGCCATCTCACATTCATGTCAAATTCTTCCACCACTGTCTTGTTGATAAAGCAGAGTGCTGGTCCAATGTTTTGTCAGTTTCTAATGAGCTCAAAGGGTTGTAATTGATCATCTTTGTTCTAAGATCTTATCTCGTAATCCCAACTGTCTTAGCTGTGTTTATCTAGTAATTATTGTATTTTCTGCTCTGTATAAATGCTAATAAAACTTACTAGACAGATCAAGTATTATCAAAAGACATAATATAATATCTCTCTCCGCCAAATATTGTCCGATAGCTCAGAAAGAAAGTGTCACAACTTCCTCTCAATCATTGATTTGTCAATCAACCAACTAATTTAAATGCACTACAAGTGAGTATTATCACACAATATTCTGTATACCTCCTACCATGAATAACCACTAAACAGTTCAATAAGCAAAGAACATGAATTCCTCTCAGTCATTTATTTTTCAACAAACTGACATTCATGACTGCTGATCAAACAAGATATCTCAGCAATAGTGATTAGGAGGCCAATGTCAGTGTCTTGACCAAACATTGGAGCATTAAAATTGCTACTCTTTTGGCATTTCATCATCTAACTCCTCACATGTTTTCAGTTATGGTCAAGATAGTATAACAATGTTCTCATGAGCAGAATCAAGTTGCTCATCTATCTGACTCCTGAAGCAGCCAAACATAGATGGACTAATCTAGTGTATTGATCAATAGAGAAGCTTTGGCCCATCTCGTAAAGTAATTTAAAATGGTCAGTTGAAGCAAATTAATTTTTCAGTTTTGGTTATAGAAAAAGTTACATTTTGAGAAATTCATTGGAATGGAGAACTTACAGCTCTCTGCTAGATTTTCTTCTGACATTACCAATTTTCCTGAGGGTGGATGATGTACATGGTAAAGTGTATACATCATCTTTCAACATCTTACATGAATTTGGCCATAAAAAACACTTCTTCAAGTTTCTTATGATGCATGAAACTCCCTGGTGCCCTCTAAGTCCTTGCTTATGCAAAGTCTAAAGTATTCATTGTCTTAATGCTCTGTAAACCACTTGCTGAATCGTGGGTTGGTTAACAAATTTTTATGGCTCAATTGCTGGGATATAATCATATGCACTTATACCTGACTATACAAATGCCAGGTGTTATGTGTATAAATACTTTTTTTTTATGAGTTTTATGTATAAAAATACTTTTTTTACGAGTTTTATGTATACAAATACTTTGTTCACGAGTTTATGACAGCTGCGAGATTGTCACTGCTTACATGATTCATCATTACTGCTGCTGTCATGGCTTTGACTACTGCACAGTGTCCAAAAGATGGACATCACCAAACAAATAAGTTTTCCTTAGATGGCATGATAATCCATCAACATTTGCATGATGCTTGCCCAGATAATGTTGTACACTTGAGCAGTGGAGTTATACTTTTACAGCATCATTATCCAACACAATCATACATTCTGAATCTGCTAGTTCATCAGATGTAGTTCATCACATTGTCCACTCTAATGGTGAACTCCCTACCATAAAAGTAGCAGCATTAATGCATGATATATATACTACAAATACAAGTTATACAGTTGGTTATACAATATCAGTGTTAGCATAAGGCCTATATTTGCTCCATGTTACCCTGTACTTGTGACAACATTGCTCCAATTCCACTATCACTGGCATCAATATCCAAGATGAATGGAAAGTCTTGATAAATATAAGCCAACAGTGGTTCTTTGATCAAAACACACACACTAGGGTTTGGAATCCCTGCTCAACTCATGTTTCTATACAAAGCAGACACTGGTGTGGCTATTTAGGAGCGTTTGGTTACACAGTCAACAGTATAACATGAAACCTAAAAAGCTGCAAACTTCTTGTACACTCTCAATCTGAGGACAGTTCTTGGCCACTATGACTCTTGCAGTCTCAGTGTATGTTCCATCCCTGCCTGTTATGTGGCCAAGTAAATCCATCTCTGCCTGCTTCAATGGAAACTTTTCTGGTTGCACTTTCAAACCTACATCTTTGATATGCTAAAATAACATTCTCAACCTCACTTAGAGGCCTGAAATGTACAACCATGAAAGTAAAACATCATTTAAACTGATAATCATGATAGAGAAAATCATGTAAGGTTATCTGTTAAAAGCATTAGGGTTTGGTAATTTTTTTAAATTCTATTCACATTGAAGAGCCATCTCTTCCATTATAGTTCTGTAAGTGTAAGCTCTGTTAGCTTCTCAGAAGTAGCAGATGTGTTACACAGGCTGAATGATAATACTTCTGTACTGTTGAAAGAAATTTTAGGTCTACATCAACAATTTGATTTGCCAGCAGTTGGATACTAGATTTAGTATACTGAAACAATGAGTATTCTCATGTGTATACAGAGCTAGGTCCATCAACAGCAAAGAAAATACATCAACAAGTCTTTGCATTCACTCACCTCAAATCCATGCAGAACCTAAGAGTACTTACAAGAACAACTGAAGGCAATCACTCTCCAAAGGTTGTATTATTCTACCATGCAAAATATGTTTGATTTCAGTGTTGGTAACATCTTGGTACTCCAAGAAAGCCTGTTTTATCAGATGTGTTTCACCTGAACCTGTGTGATAACATGTTACTGTTGGCCTACATTTGGTGGAAATAAGCCTATACAGAAAAAGAAAATACAGTGAAGCACAGTAAAAGCCTTTCAGCACTTTTTACAAGACCATGGTGGATAGTCACCTGCCATCATAGCCACAGATGGTTCCTACACCAAAGACAGCGAAAGAGCTGGTTCAACATTCATTGTCTTGCAGAGTAACAACTTTCTGCAAAAAGCTGATGGAGCATTCAAGCTTCCCACAAGCAACAAAGTATGAAATTGGAAGCCATAAAGCAAGCTCTTCTCTTTACTGACAAAAGCAAAAACACTATAACAAACATAATAGCTGTAACTATCTCACAGGCATAAACTTCAAAGTGGTTGGTTCCCAGATGGATGACAAAGTGGAAGCAACACACGTGAATGTACGTGCCAGCCCATGCAAGAATAAAGCTACACAATAAAATTGGCAGGCTCGTAAGAAAGCACAACTCTCATGACAGAATATCAATCTCCTCTGCCCTAGTGAGATGAAAGAAGTAACCACATTACATTTTCACCAACATTCAGAGAAAATAAAATTCCTGGAAAACAAGGTAGAGTATGGTGTAACTAGGAAAAGCAAAAGATGAAGGATTCATAGGACAGTCTATGACCAGAAAGCCATTAGTAACATCAGTAAAGAAATTTTTTTTTTACCTCCTGCAAGGCAGCTGATTAATACGTAAGAGGTCAATGCCTGTTGGCACAGCCCCTGGGATTGTCACCTAGTTCTCAAATCAACAGATCGCCATCTGATCCTAAACAAACAGCACCAAATTCCATGAACAAGTCACAAAGCTCTTATTTCTGTATGTTGAGATCAGTTTCGCAGCACAATCCTCAATAAGTGACCTCAGTACAGCTGAAGTAACACCATGTACATGGCAGGTTTGCGTTACTTCTTCTTTCATTATCTTGCTGATGGCCATGCTAGCTGGCAGCTGAATAGCAATATGTTCATAATTAGAAGCCAGTGCTAATACAACATCTGTATAGTAGGATAGATAACTACTCAAGCTAGTCCTTCCTGTTTTATGGACAGAAAACTATGGGTTACATCACTGCTGCAGATGGTGACAATACATAAGGCTGCATCTGTGGAACATCATTTGGGCATTCAAAGATACTACAACCTCTTTCTCCATGTGCAGTCCAGTGTTCTTTGACCTAAATTGGTAATCACTAGACTAGTAGCTCATCTGTTGCACAAGCAAAAATAACTAAGAATAACTACATAGATTCATCCCTAAGACACCAATACGTGAAACAAGACTGATGAGAAAATTTGTAAAGATTAAGTCAGATATGTGCCTCTGAACTTACAATTACCATGATAAAGCTTGCCAAAACAAAGTTTGTCCTTACAGGCCAAAGTGATGACTTCACATTGAGTGCCTGATACTATGGCAAAGTTGGGTACTATTCTGGTTTCTCCATTACTCATTAGAAATTCAACCTTACACTCATTCACCCTCACTAGCAAATATCATGTGATGCCGAGTCCAAGATCATATAATCTGGCCACCATGATGTTGGGTACACGTCAATTAGTAGACCCACCTCAGACTCCACCAGTTTAATGTAGCAGAAGCAGTTACAGCTATGGTGTTGAGGTGTCAGCTGGAACAGGGCTTGTGCATCCTATATCCAATGGTTCAGTGAGCAACACTTAAAACAGGAACTATGTCCCTTATACTGTAATTATCTTTATAATGGCAACTCCCGGCATAGGTGATGCAGCCGTGGCATCTGAATAAGAGAAGCTATGTTAACCCACAGGGGACCATTACACATGCACCATAACAATTTAGAGCATCTATAAAATTACTGATGAGAATTTCATTGTGATCCATAGTTGATGTTCAGGAATGTCTTCCCATGTAGTCTCCTTAAATCATACACCTCAGTGGCCAAGAACTCATGGGGGCTAATGCTTTTGCATGAATTTGGAATTTGGTCCTATAGATCACCCTGTTCTCAACATTGTCAGACCTTTGGCAACTAAACAACCATGTTCTAGTTGTCTAGTTGATCCTCACTGTCTTATGGGATCTGCAGAATCATAGCTAAATATTGGCTGACCCACCAGACAATGTAGTGACTGTTCATGGCAGACTTTGTCCACCATTTAGTCACCGATGACTCCTACATGGTATAAGGTGATATCCGAGATAGTAAATAAACATCTAGAAGTTCCAAAGAGAGATTCTCAATTAGTCTTGGTATATCCAGAATATCACATAAGCTGTCTGTGTCACTGCACATAGGAGGTACTTAACAGAGGTTGAGTTTGCACTCAGGATTCCTCCTACTCATCCCTCAACCTATTGCCCCCAAGGACAAATCAATAATGCATATGTAACTCTAACCATAGCTGGTGAAAGCCATTGATTCAGAAGAGTTCAACTGTTAGTTCTTGCTACACTGTCATATTGGCATGAACCCAATATGACAGTGCAGCAAGAACTAACAGTTATATTGGGTTCATGTGACCCACCTCAAATTATATGTGGTCTCAAGATATGTCCTTCCTTAATCATAACTTATAAACTTCACAGTAACCAAATAATGATAGAAATAAAAAAAACATACTCAAAGGAAACTGTTCAAAAACAAACCAAAATGTAACTTAATAAACAACAACAAGCATTAATATCTTCAATAAATGAAAAGTTTTGTCTATAGACAATTCTTCCACCTGTTGTTGAATGAAGTTGTTGCTATTCCTATCTACACTGGCAGTTGAACCAGTTAATCTATAAGCTGATAAACTGTATTCCTTTTATTTACATAAATGTTAGAGTTTTTATTATTTTTCTTGCTGTCCATGTTTCTTTCTTTATTCTCGTTCAAAATTTCCTTAACATACCTAGATTGGGGATGGTGCAAAGGTTTGTACATGTTAGTATTATTTGAGTTAAATTCCCTTTAAATAAGTATAATGGATATGATAAATTATGTAGACAACCTAGAATTGTAAGATGCTGCACTAGGACTTTTTGTCTGACTTAACATTGTGGTATGGACACAATCCTGCTCTCTCTCTCACTGTGACATGTAACTATAACAAAAGGCTAATATTTATAGCTATTCATACTCTGTTTACAACAATATCTGCTAAATTGAGAAGTCAACAAAAACATTCTTAATAAGTTATGTGAATATACCTGAAAAAACAACAACATTAATTCCTACTTTATAACAGACTGAAATATGTACCAGTTTTCCAGCTGCTAAAAAGTTAAAATATTTCTAGTGAAATAACTATATAAAAATTTTAAAAAATGGAAATCTAAAATTTATAAATACTGAGACTAAAAACTACTCAAAAAATAAAATATCAAGGGAATGACTTGATATCAAAACAAACAAAAGGTATCTCAGAAATAGCATTATCAATCACTTGTATTTTATTACACATGCAAAATTTGTGTGTGACGAAGAATGAGAATGGTTGTATACAAATTAACAACAAAAGTGATCATCAGATTCAAATGATATTGATGATAAGTATAACAAACCTTGTATAAGGCATCCACTTTCAACAAGAATCCATCCACACCAGGAAGCTGTGCCAATGATTCAAATGTAGGATCATCACTGGCAAATTTAGCTTTAAATGGAATGTCATGAAAGTGTTTATCTACAGCTTCTGGATTGTTTCGGTCCTAAAATAGCAAAAAAGAATTACATAACACCCAGATAGTAGAAAGAATAGTAGTCAATAAGATGTTCTTTTATTTAATATTAGTAACTTTTTAAAAACTGTTAAAAGAAATAATTTATGAAAAACATACATAAGGCATTAACCCACCATCACCAGGTACAAACCATGTAGCAAAAATGACACGGTATTACAGATTCCTAACTGTTACTTTAAGATAGTAACATCAACAATAAAACATTGACCGAATACAACCAAGTAAAATGATTATCCAGTTTTACACCCAATTTAACTTTTATAAAAACTAACAGTTGCAATACATGCCCTTTCAAAAAGTAAAACATTTGCTTCATACTTTGAATCCCGTTACCTGTGTATGAAAGCACGTTAATACAATAGTAAAATCACAAGCAATGAAATGTAAGCAAGACAATTTTATGTAGAGAAATACTATATATTTCAACAAAATATTGGTCTGTACATAAAATAATTTTTATGATGCTTATAAATCATCATTTGTCAATTTATTATATGAAAACCTTTAATATTACTAAATAATGGTCATGGGTTCTATTATAGAATGAAGCTCTAATGACAACAAAAACTGTAACTGGAAGACACACTGTAAAAAAAATTTTTTTTTATATATAAACTAAAATTGTACACGAGAGCTTCATTTTAATTTAAAAATAAATCTTACAAACTAAAAATTAACTTGTGTCAGCAATATTATTGTTGAAATAAACTTAACTAAAGGTCTAAACTACAAGTAAATGCCACACTGAACCAAGTCCTTTGCATATTATCTAAAATTTCAGTATGGACTACAATTATCTCCTCATTATGATTAAAATCAAATTTTAGTATATTGCAACTGAATTTTTTGGGGTATTTATATAACAAAATCCTAATTACATTTGGCTGAAAATTCTATAATAATCTACATGGGTCTTAAGAAACACAATTAAGTTAATCCTTAATGTTGTTTCTAGCAACAGAAATTAATATTTTTCATATATATTACCCTCATAAGTAGCATTTTCATATAAATTTTTTGAAAAATAAATTGAAACAAAATAGTAAACAAATGTATTCTTTTATATACCTTATAATTTTTAAGTTAAATATTCAAGAGAAATTTAAAGGAACTGGAACAGAATGTGTGTGCTTGGAATTCATCAGTTATGTTCTGCAATACTTTTCATTTGAAAATAACTATAAGTCTCTATGCTCAGCTAGAATTCTACAGTTTTTACCAAATCAATAAAAACTTTACCAAGATCAGGAACCGATGCTTCAAGTTTTTGTTAGGCTGAATACAGCCGAATTGTAAACCCTCATTGTAATCTTCTCCTGTTGGATCATATGTTGGAATATAACCATCTCTGCCAGTGCACATATAAAGCCTTTCAATCTGAAGTTTGTAAGCAGACTCTAAATCTTGTTCTGGGTTCCACAACACTCTCCCATAGACAGTCTGTCCTATAAAGGCACATACCATACATTACAGTACAGGCAAAGTTTATTTTACCTAAATGGTATTTTGCAACAATAAAAATTATGGTAAACATAATGGAAGGATAACTTGCTTTAACTCTATAGTTAACAACTTTTTTAGTATGTAAACATTACAAAGGAATATACTGCTTTAATAGTACAGTTAGTACTTGTTTTACTATGTAAAGACCAGTATAAACAGCACTTCTGTTTTATAAGTGATTCACAGTTAAACAAGGCCCACACAATCAATTTACGTACCATGACGACTGTGTTAAGTCTGCAATTTCTATTTTTAGTTATGATTTTGTTTTTATTGTTTAAGTATTTTTTCTTCTACCATTTAGCTAAGCTATGTTTTATTTGCTTTAAATGATAGCTGACCTAACTCGTATTGAACATCAGTTGTTGAATGAGTGATTTTTATATTAAGACACATCAATACAAGGTTCTCCTAGTGATGCCATAAGGACACTAAGTTTATGACTGATTAAATAAAACAAATGATAAGTACTTACTCTTGTGGTATTTAATCTCAATGTTTGGCAAGGAAATAAAAGCCTTAAGAATTAAAGTTAGACAAATGAGAGAGAGAAGTGTTAAGATATTTGTGAAACTGTGATACATAAGATACTAGCAAACCCACGGGCCTATGACCCACATTCACAGGATCACTATAATTTAAATTTAATGCTTGAACTACTATATTGAACTTTTTCAGTTTAATGATAATTACTGCTATAATGCAAATTTAATTTCTTTAACCAAGTTATGAATGGTAATTAATAGGTCTACTTATTTACGTGCTCTAATATAAATCAATGCCAAATTTGAGGACCACTTTCAGGGAATCCTTGTAAAAGTGATTTGCAAAATACTCAGGTTCCCTAAGGGTTGAGTAAAACGTTTTACCATTGTGCAAGCCTCAAAACCAAAACGATTCATTTAGCAGCATTCAGAAGTTGGTGAGTCCAGCAGTTTAGGAGGAGTGGCTTTCAGGAAATCCCCAGCTTCCCCAAATGTGAAAAAATGTTAGTTTTGTGCAAACCTTAGAACCATTTGTTATACTTAGAAGTCAGTGTGACCAGCAGTTTTAGAGGAGTTATGTGACACACACACAGACACCAAATCTTGTTATAATTAATTTGATTTGTTAAAGATATTACTGCAAGTATTTGGTCAATGCTGGTCTGTGACTCAATTGTTTGATAAGTACCTACTTCAGAATTAGATTTTTATTCTTCTGGTTCTTCTTTTCTTGATTGGTTATTATTATTATTATTATTGCTTTTATTATTTTTTTTTGCGTGGGTTGTTACAAAGGGCATTACTTTTTTATATTCCTTTTATTTGATTTGGAGACAGATGATTATTTACAAAGTCATGACCAGACACTTCTTTATTGGTGGTTAGTATTTTGTAAAGTTTATTGTGTTTAATAAATCTCAAATTTTGTAATCTGGCTGACTTGATACATTACCTTGCTAGCTTCATTATTAGATGCATTAAAAAGTATGTTATAGTAGAACCCAGTACTCACATGGTTTGACATGATTGGATCTGAAGGCAGTCTTCATTCTAATCCACTTGATTTAAATGATTTATAGTGATAAAGAAATGTTTTCATAGAATCTGCTTAACTTATAACTCAAATACAGCACTTAACAACACATTCACTAGCTATATTACAAAAAAAAAAACGTTTACTGTGGCTAATAACGGTCTTTGAGAATTATGCTGCAGTACTAAATATGATGTATACTTAGCTGTAAAATGAATGGTCACTTCTGCTAAAAATATTCAAGTTTTCTCTATAAACACCAATTTTGCAGGACACATTTTTGAAGCCTTTCACATTGAATTCATTCATTCATTCAATGAGGGGCGCCTTATGTGATGAACTTATAGAAAGAGTAGTGGATGAAAATTATTAATATAATTTACCACTATGGACTTAATGAATGAGTTAAAAGTGAAGGTGAAGTCTCTCAGAGCATCCAGTTTTCAAATAATCAGCTTATATCTGTAAACCAATCCACATTGACCATATGTTGTCAAACGCATTAGAATTTACTACAAGACTTTCTAGAAGTTTATTAAACTAAAAGTCTGAAACTAATGAAGGCTATAGGTTAAAAAAACTTAGCTTTTTTTCAATCAAACCTAAATATGGGTGTCAGTAAGTATATAAACAAGGTAATCTAGCTGTTGATTGCTTCTGGTCACCAGTTAAACATAAAACAATACCCACACAATGAAAGCTTTCTTGCTGCTACTTTGTCCCAAAGACCATATTTCTGGAGCTTTCTTGAGACTGTAATTCTTGAAAGTTTATCTGTGTATGACTTGCTGAGTCATTAGCAAAGTTTTTTGTAGTTTTCCATTGTTTTTTTTATATTTCTGAGAATCGATTTTTAAATATCTGACATCTTTTACAGTGAGCTTCTTTCTCCATCCCCTGCCTTGTCTGATGTTATAAGACTAGGTTTCCTTGTATTTGTCCAATGTGTACTTCATAGTACTCAGTGAATGGCCAAGGTATTTTGCAATTTTTTCTTAAATTCCAACCAGTAATGTGCAAAAATTTGACTCTGCAAATGGGTATTAATTTTCTCTGTTTATGAATTTTAATGGCATCATTGCACTATATAATACTAATACTGAATAATGTTTTTTGAAGAAAAAAAAGGTATCTACATGTACCTACATGAAAAACTCAGAATGGGAAAACCTCTCATTTTTATCAGTGATGCCTTGTATAGAAACTAAGGGCAATAATGTATGAAAATGTTGCACCACCTTGTATTTAGATTAGATATCTTGTACAACTTTTCGAAAATCTACTGCTCTTAATCATTTGTAGCTATGTTTTACTTTTTTCTAAAAAATTTAAATTGATTAAATTTGTAGAATATTAAAGTCATAAATAAAGTGAAGAAAAATCAATAACTTGCTCATTCTGATGTGTTTCTAAAATTTTAAACTACAACGTTTTCAATTCATAGGCACAACAAATCAAACTAGAAGGGTGTCTAGTGTATATATATATATATATATTATTTTTTTTTGTTTACTCTGTATTGCATAATTTTGCTATTAATTTAATTTCTTTCTTTATGTCTTCATGAACATTAGTTTTTTTGCTGTATTATCTGTAATATACTACAATCTGACTCTTCAGTTAAACAGTAATGTGTTATACAATTAATCTCAAATGTTATGCTACTCTAGGATTACTCTGTCACATCCATTTAAGAGCATCTGTTACTAGATGTTGTTAAGAGGATAATATGAAGTTTGCATATTATTCAAAAGAAAGAAGATGAGTGATACAAACAATTAATAACGCTTGGAGACAGCTTGAATGGGTAATGAAGAAAACTTTAATATAAGTTTAACATAACAGCAAATGTACAATGTTTTGAAAAGGTTTTATCATCATCATCATCATGACAAAACGTTTTACATTTGCTGTTATGTTAAACTAATATTAAAGTTTTCTTCATTACCCATTCAAGCCGTCTCCAAGCGTTATTAGTCTCAAAGTGGGTTCCTCATCATCGAATTTAAGTACAAACAATTAGTTTTCATGTATTTTGTTAGTAAGTTATAATTCTGTTAGAAGTTTGTAAATACAATGAGAATACTTGAAAATCTTAGTCTAACAAAAAATATCCTGTTCAGCTTAAAATTATTTTCATGTTTTTTACATTATTAAATCTATCAAAAGCCACATTACTTAGTGTCATGGGAAAATTGTCTACTCGTTAAGAACATATTTTGCAAGTTTTGTACTCCTAGAGTCAAGTCCCCTGGTGGATCAATGGTTAGACTGAAGGCAACTTATAATGCTAAAGACTGGGTTTTAATACTTGTTGTTGTTACAGCATAGATAGCCCATTGTGCAGTTTTGTGCTTAACAAAAAAACTAACAAATCTAGAGGCAAATATGTAAAAGTTTTTTTCCATAGCTGAACCACATGTTTTATCCATCTTTCCTACAGATAGCCCATACCACACACACTAAACTCATATTGGTGTTAGATAATCCCAAAGCCTAACTTAGCATTACATTGTGGTATTGTAACTTTGATACATTTTCACTTTTACTTATTTTATAAACTTGGCTACCTTTTTTTATGCATTATGTCTTTCTACTGATAGATATATTACAACTCTTAATCTTAAAAACTGTAATTTCACAAAGTCTAACTCATTCTCAAAAGTTAGTACAGTTTCTAAAAACAGATTTCATGTAATAAGATGTTACTATCATTTATTCAAGTTTGATATTTTATAAAGCATGTAGAAAGTAAAACATTTGTGCATCTTTTACCTTTTGAAAAGGTTCCCTTATAATCAATATCCTGAAGACTAGTTTTGACATCTGTTGGTGGCATTAAAAACATTTTTTGGTTGTTGAGAAGCTGAAAAACAGTGTTCAAAGAATAGATGACAGGAACTGGTCTGTTAGTCTGTTGAAAAGCAATAGGAACTTCAAACCTGCAAAAACAAGTTACTCCTTACATAGAAATTTCTAAATAGATTAAAAACTTTATTCTTAAAAATGTTAAATCAAATCATTTCTAGGTAAAATCCTGAGTAACAAAGGATCTTTCAAATACTTTATGACATTATCAATATTCTCAAAGGATTATCAAACTGAAGATAAAGGAAAAACTGTACCTTTGAACCAATAAATAATGATCCTATCAGTTTCTACAAGTCTGACTGCAGAAAGTTTGTAAAATTGAAAGAAGTACTCAGGGTGAAGAGAACTATTTGTTCCATCTTGTCTATTCAAACAAAGTGTAACACATCAAAGTGTAACAATGGAGTAATATGAAACAAATCTTGTTTGTTTCTCTAAGTCTGGTAACTACAAAAAAAGGTAAGGTAGATTATTCAAATTGAAAGAGAGCAAGTCCTGTTTACTTTTCCAAGTCTGAACATATTATGTATACAACAACAGAAAGAAGGAAATCAGTACTCAATGTGAAACATAATTTCTCCTGTATATTTCTATTTCCAAGTCTAGTTGTGCAATATGTTAAAAATGAAAAAGATCATTCTCTTTCTTTTAAAGGAAATAAATTTTCTTTCTTTCTCCAAGTTGGTTCATGCAAGACATTAGAAAAAAGGAGTATTCATTGATAAAAAAATATATATCCTGTGTGTTTTTTTCAAGTCAGATCAGGTAAAGTATTGTAAAAACGAAAAGATTACTCACTGTTAAAGAGAATAAATTCTGTTTGTTTCTCTATGTTCAATTTTAATAAATATATCTACAATTTAGTTTTTCTGCTATTAGTAGGGTCTTGGTCAAGTCTGACAAGTTAGTTGAGTTATTTTAAATGTTATCTTTCTTATTCAGATAACTCATTTGATCCAGAATAACAACACTATTCAGTTTATCAGATTTGATTATAACAACATTACTATCTTGTTAAGGTTTTTAATGCTGCTATTTTTTCTTTCCTTACACTTAAAGACTGATTTTCTAAACTATAATTCTTGAAAGAAATTAAAATATTCCACATATTTCAATTCTCATGTTACAAAACTCTCCCAATTCCAAACAAGTGAGTTTTTAAATAGTTTTTAAACTACTCAAAGCTTAAAATGATAATCTTCAAACTTTAACTTCTCAGATACTCTAAGTTCTAAAGAATAAATTCAAACATTATTTCAATTTCACTGAAAAAATAATTAGGGAATAGTATTGTTGTTATGGATAAAGTGGATTACATGAATAAAGCAGATAACATTTATAATAACTCATCCAAACCTCACAAACTTAATCAAGACCCTACTACTACTACTACTGCTACTACAAGAGAAACTGAATTGCAGAGATATTTATTAAAGTTAGAAAAATAAAATTTATTAACTTGGTAAGGATGTCTGTTAAAACCCACAATGAATTATACAATCCAAAATCTCTGTTTTTGAAACTAATTAACTTGATCATCAATTAAATGGTTCTAAGTAATAATAATAGCAATATTCATATAAGAAAAATCATAAAATATCCTTTTTAAATATATTGGTCCATTTTATTTGCTTCTTTGTTTTGTTGTTAAGTGCAAAGTTACAAAAGTGGGTTACCAAAACCCAACTTTTAGCATTATAAGTCCTCTGACTGGGGGTGAATATATATATATATATATATATATA
>NW_013665834.1:149400-167895 GCF_000517525.1 Limulus polyphemus | reverse complement strand
ATATATATATATATATATATATATAAGAGCCAAATGTCTGTTTGTCATGCTGTGTATTTCCTGAACAGTTAATTATTGGAAAAAAATGCATATTTTCATGAGTACATTACAGAAAAATTATTCATTTTTTGCAATTCCTAAAATTTAATATGAATATCAACATCGATCCATCAGTTTTTGTAAGCACTGAACAGTCAATCTGAGAAAAAACTTATTAAGAACAAAAATGTTTTTTTGAGGGAATTTCACAAAAAAAAAAGGGACTTCCTACATCGATTCATTAGCATGGATGCAAAAAACACATAAAAAAGAGGAGCATGTTTCACTATATATTTGTTGTTGTTTTTCTTTAATGTCGGTATTATATACGTGCATGAATAAACTGATTTGAATTGAATATCTCCCATCTGACACTTCTTGTAGTCTTTCCTTGCACTCATTAAAATAACAAGGAACAGTAGCATCCAGCAGAAAAAAGCTCAGCAGTTACTTAGTGAAGCTGAGCACACTAATGTGCTGGATGCACCCATTGCATAAAAAAAAACAAAGATTTTTACCAAAAAAGGAATTATATTCAGTCTCCTTCACTTATAAATAAATGCAATGAAATTTTCTTATTGAATTAGCACATGGAATGACAAAAGACAGTCATAAACAGCCCACCAGACAATCATATTGTATATACAATCTGATCCAAGGGATTGGGTTGACTGCACATTTTATATTTATTCACCACTATTTCTAGGGAACTTACAATTGAATTGTTTCAACGGGCATCTGCTAGTTGATCCATAATTGTGATTGTAACTTCGGGAAGTTATAAAAAAAACTGTTCAATCTTGCAAGTAACACACAAATATTGTTTATGGAGAATTTGATTATGATCTCATTTGTCATGCATAGCAAATCTTAAATATTTATGAATTCCTACCTACGTGTTTGTTAACATCAAGTATTTATGCAAGAATGGTTTTTCTTATCCATCTCATAGATAGGATAATCTATGGCTATTTGAATAAATGAAACTTTATAAAACCATAAAATCTATAAAGTTCAAAAATATTCAATATCTACTGTTTTCTTTTATATTTGTAAGTATGCCTTATGTGTGAAAAGCAACTGCATACCCTTCTTTATAAAGTGGACCCACAGAAAATTTAAATGTATTTTCAATTCAATATTTCATTTGCTATATTGTTTTAGACATAAAATCAAAATATCACCAACCGAGAGAAAATATGGTTCATCAATTAACTTGTTCTTATCAAACACAAACCTACATCTGTTCAGTTGTAAGTAGTATACTGTTGTTAAAGAACATACAGATTTAAGGACACTAATAAACTGTGTGTAGTGGAAAATCCCACAGGTGAATATGACATAGTCATCCATTAATATTACTTTAAAATCCTAACTAAGACCAATGACAGACAGAGCCACCTATAAAAGCCAGAACTTAACTAAGTCCAGCATATAAATGTGCTTAAACTAGAGAGAGAAAGAGAGAGAAAAAAAAAAGAGTTCAATAATCTTTTAACATGTTCATTCATGAAAATAACTGTTATAATGTTTTTTATTGTTGGGTGGGTTCTTTCTGATTATTTGGTAAAAGGATGAATGTAAAATTCAGCAAATTTAACAATATCAGAATAATTATATTTCTAAGGTTTTATGTAACTAACAATAAGCCTAACATCACGAATAAACAATGTATAAACAAAAATTCCACTTTCTTACAAACATTCATATCTTGTACTTCATCACATATACAAACTAAAAATTTACAGTACTGAAATATAAACATATTGGCTGACAGGCAGTGACAGTAATGACTAAACTCACAAAATCATGCACTGATTACTAAATAAATGACTAATAAAAATTATTCAAATAATAAGTCACCATTTCAGACTCAATACAACTTACCAACAACATCGGTAGTCATGTACTCTAGTATATCTCACATTTTAAACATATCATTTCAATTTCTTACAAAAACTCATTGAAAACATTTATTTTACTGCTGGAGCTATAGAGTTGAAGCATTTTTTTGTTAAGTAATTTGTATACAATTATTAGAAGTTTATATATCTATAAATTCATCAATTCAAAGCTTGTCTTTTCAACAGTCAGTGTGAATAATTATTAAAGAAAAAAAATTACCTTTCTGGTAGATGTGCAGTGCAAACAAGTGGTTTATCTGGGGATGAAGCATAAGACTGGGTAGGTTTTACAGTACAAGGAATCAACTGGATGATGTATTGTCCTGTATAATCCTAAAAACATTGAACAAGATGTTGTTCATAATTAGAGCAAGATTATATATATTTATCTGGAGAATAAGCATAAGACTTGGTAAGATTTACAGTAAAAGAAGTCAAATAAATGATGTAGATCTTGTAAAATAAAAATCATTAACTATCTTCTGCTGATAATTAGAGTAAGGCTAGATAGGTATTCTTTTCAAAGACTCAAATAAATGATGTTATGGCTAGTTCTAAGATAACACTTAAATCCAATATGTAAGCTATCTAACCATAATAACATGAGATACGAGTTAAATTGTTAAGCAAGATATGAATTAAGAATGATTTGACTAAAAATAATGTGAGTGACACAAATGTGTTTCAAATAAAACAAAAGTTATTTATCGTGAAGAAACTGGGACATGAAATGCTTGAGATAATTTCAATATATTTTTTATACTACTGAAGACTACACAAAAATGCAGTACAAAGACCAATGTAATTCTTTACAAATTCACAAGACAAGAACCAAGATGTGTTTGAAAGTTTTGATTTGCTTAGGGTTAAGATACAATGTCTAAGCTATTTTTTAAGCCCCAGTCAAAAGATTACAACAGGAATAAAATTCCAATTAAACATCACATTTAAACTGATCCAAACAAGCAAAGAAAGGGGGTTCATCAAAGTTAAACTGAAGTGTTGAATACTGATAGCATCTGTAAACAGATAAATTACTGTGAAGTGCAAAATTTATAGAAAGGCACTCAATTCAGTAAGAAGCATTTTCTAAAGCAGTCATAAATAAAATATAAATCATTATAGTTACATAGTACTAAGGAAATAATAAAGAGAAAAATCTATGGTAGCAATAACACTAACATAAGTAAGCAACAGTTACATTTTATAATACCAAAAATAATGAGCCTTAATTCACTGGGTGAAAACTGTAATACATGAAATATAAACTCATAGGAAAAAATACATAATAAAGAAAAAACACATTAACTCATAACAACAACAAAAAAAAAATCAAGCATCCTAGAAATTTCCAGTAGTCTGACTACATATATTTACAATATTTTACATCACAACACGTAGGTAACATGTCTACACAGCCTATTAAACCAAAGACCCTTCATTTCAAGTACGATGGAAAGAACATTTTCTATGGCAACTGAAAACTTTGTCAACATCCTGTGAAGGGCCTCATTTACTTTTTAAAAAATGTCTCTGCTTTTCTTTCAATTGATCTCCTAGAAACCAACAATGATATTTTTTCTTTCTGTTAGAGGGCTTAGGCTTCAGTCTGTTGTGCAACCTGGGCCTATGAGTGGAGTCTCCAATGCACCTGTCACAACGTTGAGGTCCACCTGAATGATCTTGAGCATAGAAACCAGTAACCACAATAGCCTGGTAGATGTGCTGTATTGTTTGGCTGGAGTGGATAATAGGGCATCAATTTTGTTGATTTCTATTGTTGATTCTGTGGTTCCTTATGATGATTTATTTTGGTACTTAGGTATTTTGGCCCTTAGTAAACTTTCTTAAGTTCACGTGTGTGCATATATATATCATTATTTTTGCACCTCAACATGCTGCATTCTTTAAGGAAACATTTCACTAGTAGCTAACAGTGCTATTTTTGGCAGTCTTGGTTTTGGTTCTTCTGCAATAATTACAGGCAAAACACTACTCAGTAGTAAAATAGTTAGTAGAAGGTCATTCTTTCTGGTAAATGGTGGTGTATCAATAACAAGTGCATGCATCTTGATGACATGCATATCAAGTATTGGGTCCTGTTTTATGGGTTCTTCTTCCTACTACTGTCACCTGAAGGAAACATTGTTATTAGACACTTGAGGACGTCCTCAAATTCACTGTCCATCAATAGGCTGTTGTGACTGTAGAATCTCTCTCTCTCACAAAATTAAACAATGTACAGTGATGTAAGACAAACAGATGGTTAGAATGGTTGAGAACTTATATTCTGTGAGAAAGAGGTGGTTCAGCAATAATCACTTAGTCTCTAATAAGTTTTCATACAAACAGACGCTTCACTACTTACTAAACTGTTAAAATTAGGCTGTCTAAATTTAACACTGTTAACAAACTCACTGCATGATCACTGCCTAATGATTGCAACTTTCTCAAGCTAGATTATCTACTGCATGCTCATATGTACACAAGCAATATTCCACAGACTGGTTATCATGGCAGAGCACTAATCATGTAAGATATTAAGAAGAACTATAGACATAAAGTCAATGGTTTTTCAAGCATCCCCCCCCCCCTTTAGCCCTGGTATCTTAATGAATATTCAGCAGTACCTATGAGATTATTAATACATCAATGAAGACATAGGGTATATCATGCTTTAGTTTGGTGTGACATAAGTTAATAATCAGCAGTTTCACTTCTTCCAAACATACTCTACACCAACAACAATATAAACATGGGGTACATCACACACCCTTGATGTAGGGTAAGCTAAAATAACAATCTTATTTTATCTAAAAGCACGAGATATTTTCTGGCAACACCAATAACAATGTAGATTATATATATATTTGTGTGTGTGTGTGTGTTAATTAATTTACAACATACATTTATATGTGATGTAAAAATAATATTTCTATTATCATATATATATATATATATATACACACACACACATATGCAACAAAATAACACATTCAATTAATGTACACACCTGTTACAAATCTCTAACTGAACAATGATTGATACAGTAGACAAAAGTAATTTGTACAGTGTTTTTGGATACAGTATTGTCACCTATGACTATTGATATCACAGAACACTAATCAACGTAAAATCCAAAAGAACCAAAAATTCACCCCTATGACTTGCAAGGCCTGATCATTATTTTTACTGTCTGTAACTGTATCACAACCTATGGATAAAAAAACTCATTTCTGTTGACATATGAGAAAAATAACAGGAAAAAATTATGAAACTAGGAAGTTTCCACTGATTTATCACAGCCTGGGTTATTTCTCAAGCAATTTAAAGGCACAATCCCAACACTGTACAGCTGGAGAACAGGCTTATCTTACTCTTAGGTATTCCTTGTATGTATCAACATGATAAATCACGAAAACAGACACTAAAATAATCTCAGGTAGCAATTAACAATGTTCACTATAAAGCAAGCATTGCAAATTCTTTCAGCTTTCAGATATGCCACATATCTTAATGATCTTCATCAACTATTTGAGCTGTTAATGTTCTAATGTATCTAACACCATCAACAATCCTAGCTGTTATACTACAATGATTTCCACATGTTTATCTGTTAATAACCTATGAAAAACTGTTTGATATCTTGTATATTAAAGATGCAAATTTCTGTATGTCAATTACTGTGGGCCTTAAACATTCTACATATTCCTATGGACATTATGAAACAGTTATAAAGAATGATATACCATAAATTGCCAACAGAGGACTGTGGTAGTTCATATCCAAATGTTAGCATTAGTAGATTTGGTGAAAAGTGAGTAGACTGTTGCTATGTTGCTTTGTATGCACTCATTACATACAGTAGGTGATCATTCTAGTCGGTTATATCCAGACTCACAAACTCTACAAGTATATGCTTGAAAGATAAGCACAGCTATTTCATTTAAACCATCAGGCTGCATTCACCAAACTCAGCTCATTGCTGATTGGTAAAATGTTTCTCCAAGTACTGCAAAATATGTTATCTACTATTTATCTACACTATCTGTAAATGTCTTAGCACACATCAATTACCATTATTTGTCTCTGGAAGGGCTACAGTGATGTCTGATATACAATGAGGAACCTACAAGTCTCAACCTCAATTACTCTGACATGGTTGGTTTCTCTTCTGAGCACCATACACACCACACACCACTCTATGTCTCTGTAGGAATATGGCCAGGAGAAACACATCTGCATATTGGATGTCATATGTCAATCACCTTGTCAAGCTAGGTATCATGATTTTTTCTCACAATATTCTTGTCAAGAATAATTTGTATCTAATAAATATAATTTCTTTTAAATAAATGATAAATTATTTTACTTGTGTGTGTTGTGTGAATATGATATACTAAATAATAATATTGAATAATTAAAGATATAAGTTGTCCAAATATTTTGGAACATTTTTACATCATGAAGCAACTAGAAAATTTGAGGAAATTTTACAATTGCTTCAGGTTCTTATTAGTTGAAAATGCATAAAACAGAATTTAAAAGATATCAGATATCACAGCAGTGCAGCCATTGGGAAGTTCAGGTTAACCAATGTAAACTAATGAGTTAGTACCATGACACATGGTGTTGCTTGTGAAGGCAGATTTTGTGGCTGATCTTTAACCTTGTGAGATACATGATTGGGTGTAGGCAGTCCCTACTGCATCTATAGCTGCAAACTTCTCCTTTCAGGAAATTTGTTGGATATAATTATTTCAAACTTGGTATCATAAAGGCTGATGGAACAGTATGTTACCATAGTAAACATGTTAAGGTAGTTCTGCTCAAATGACCTCTGGCTTCAGTAGACTGCTCTTCCTCTTCAAGAAGCTGTCATGGTGTCTAATCTATTGTCAAGATACATGTCATGTTCCCCAGCAGTAGGTTAGTACTAGCAGGCAGAATTTATTTCCAACTACATTTCCAATCTACTTGTAATCAGCTGGTCTGACAAAGGAATGTGACTCAGGGTGCAATTACAGGCACAAAACTGTTTTGAACAACTTAATGTGGTAGTATTCTGATGTAAAACTTAAAAACCAATAGGTAAGCTATCTTACCACAATAACAGAAGACCAGTTTTTTGTTTTTTTTCAGATATTCAAGCAAAGATACACAAGGGTTTTCTATCCCTAATTTTGAACTCAATAGACTAGACAGAAGGAAGCCAATCAACAGTACCCAATGTCAATTCTTAGGCTACTCTAATCCAATAGTGGGGTTTGACATCCCAAAAGAATGAAACACTAATTTGTTGAAATGGGATGCAAGCTGTAGGCCCTCAGATTCACAGTATGGCATTTTAACCACTAGGTCATGCCCAGCCTTAGGAGATTTGAACTAATATGTTATGCAAACTTGAGTTGATAATGGCTCAATCAACAAATAAAAGAGTCTGTTTTACAAATAGAAATACTTTATTAACCATGAGCAAAGTAGTATGTGAAAACTTAGAAAGAATGACATTATTCGAAGATAGTTATCACTGTCTATGTCATGAATACTGTTTGAAGACATCGGCAAAGTATGAAGCCCAAATTAATTTTTTACAACTACACATAATGTAAAACAAGGCAAATATGAGAGTTCTGACTTTGATTAAGGATAAAATTACAATCATTAAGCTCTACAAATGTCTCTTCACTTACAATACTTGTCTAATCAACATAGATGAAACTAAATTTCAATAACTCAGTATTTCAAAATAATCATGATTTCAGTAACTCACCAAGGTTAGCTTAGGAAATTAACAAACTCAGCATTCATACATGATAATAAGCATATCCTTGAATAAAACTTACAGTTTTACCATACATGGAATCATTAAATGATATATTTGTCAGAATAAAGATCTATTAATAATTAGAGTTAGATTGGGTAGATCTTACTGTAATAGGAAACGTGTGAATAATGTTAACTACATTTTTTTAATTGATATAGCTATTCAGCATGTGTGAGAACAAACACAAATAGAATCAGAAGAATCTCACCTTTAAGTTATAGTTGCTTGTGGCCCTCCACAGTTGTGATGGGCCATCAAACGTAGATTCCGTCCAAATAAGCTCCAAATCAAAAGTAATAACCAATGTATCTGGTGGTAACACACCACTTTCCACACCAGGTAATGTATGATGTTTCATGACAAACTGGCCTATAAAATTTAAGAACTTTATTATTTCAATGTTTTAATAATTTGTAAAAAATATAAGTCTTATTACAGATTAGATAACAACTCTTCCTTGACTGCATACAGCCTGATAAAGAGTTCACATATGAGTATTTTTCAAGAGACAGAAGTAATAAGATGAGTGAATATGGAAGATAAACAAGAATGATAGTAGCCTAAGTTTGTACAGCATCAAGGTAAAAACTCTTCACTGCAAAATCTCTATTTAGCAACAGTCTTTGTGACAAAACTTTAGAGTCCTGCACAAGAATGTGTTAGACAAAAAAAGAAGAGAAACTTCTACCACCCAAGAAAGTAGACTGTTGGTTAACTAATATATTTGAAAATAGCTTATTATCTGCTTATATTCAAGTCAAGGTGGTCATTACTTTATATTACTAATTAACTATTTTCTCCTGCAACTTAATCCTAATGTATCCAACTGACTTGTCTAAATGAAAGAAACTACTTCAAATTTGAACAAGAAAAAATTATAAAATTAAACTTCAAAATGTCTCAGAGATCCCTCTTTCTGAAAGCAAATAGAGAAAAATGTTATTACTGTTCATAGTTTTTAAGTTCTTACATTGCTTTAAAATCCTGTCATCACCTTCTGATTGGCTAAATCTATATGATTAAAAATACTTTTCTCAATCCTACTTCATGGTAACATATGGATGCTAAGTGAGAAAAAAGTCCTATGCAAAGTGAACAATACGATATGTATTAACGCATGTAAAAATTTTATATGATAAATCAAAACAGAGAAGATATATTCACTCAGAAACATCATAATCACTTTCTCCCTTCTCCATGATTTTTTTAGATACCTGGTTTGCTTTATTAATCTGCCACTTAGCCATATTCACAGTTTATTATCAAATATCAAACTGGCACTTTTTTCTGATTACCAAGAAACCACTTCATGACAATCATACTCTATGTAAAAATGAAAAATCATGGCATAAATCTTGTAGTATGCAAATATTACATATCTCACGTGTCTAAAAATCTGTCTCCAAATTGATTTTTTTTATAATATTGTTTAATGGTGCAATATAAAATGGATCCTACTTTGTTAGCCATTTACTCACCAAATAATGGGAAAGTCTAAAAACAAATAAATAATGGATTTCTCATTTTCTGACAAGACAATAACCTCATTGCTAACTGAGAAAATGTTTCTTGGAAATATGTATTTTGACATAAACCATTCAAAGGCTGACTCAACTAGAAAATCTGGAATATTAGATAATATGACCTATCTACAAACATTGCATCTTAATTTATATTGAATAACATTATTTGGAGAAAAAATATCACTATCATCACATGTTGGAGCTTCCATTTAGACTTACTGACAGTTTCACACATCTGTATTTATTTCAGAATTGTCATTTACCTCCCATGCTAGGGTATTTAAAGAAGCATGAAAAAGCTCAGGAGTCCTAAATCTTTGTGAAAAACATTACACCAGCAGTGTGGTATTCCTGATTTAGAATAGTAATGAAACAGGAGTAAACTGGCTAGAGAGATTTAATATTATTTCACTTTGAACAGGTTGTTGAAATTATGAGTGTCTAAAGCAATAAAAAACAATGGTATACCATGATTTATATTAGTAATAATACATGTACAAAGGATATGTATTTAGAATCAGTCACTAAACACTAGCAGTGTTGTTGCTTGTTATAGATTCAAGGTCTAGTACATTTTTTAGAATCAGTTACAGTAGTCCCTAGTTGATATGATCCCTTCCAATAATGACTTTCTTTTAGCTAAGACTTTTTTTCTGTGCATGGAATGATTTTACACCTCCTACAAAGGACTTCCTGAAAGATGTGACATACGGCCATGATTTTTCAATGGAAGGTTCGATAATGACCTCTCTTTAGAGACCTTTCTTCATTTCAATAAAAACATATAAACATCGATAATGATTCAACTGTAGTTTGTTGATGTCCACAAAGGGTGAGTGATTAGATGCCACACCACACAATTAAAATGAACACAAAGGCAGGGAAATTTTCATATTTTATGTTATATTCTTCAAAATATGAATATCTCTACCTCGATTATTCAATGTGATAAGAAAAAATTACCAATTTCAACAGCAGTTAATGCTTGATTATACCATTTAACACGTGAGTGTTTTGATAAGTAGTGTGCAATTGGTCATGAAAATGAAACCACGATGCAAGCTGGAAAAACCCTCACCAGCTAATCCACAGCCAGAATAAGTGTTTTCTCAAGATATCAGATGATGTATGATGTAAGTAATTCTCCCAGTGAGTAGTTAATTTGTGGCTTGCTGTATAAATATGACACGTATCAAAGAATAAACCACTTACATTTTTGTACAAAGATAGATTCTGTCTCACAATGCCTCAACAAAAGGGAAAACCTAAACACCTGACCTTACTTTCGCATGCTGAAAATGAACAACAAACCATTTCCTGATATCACATCTGCCAGACTCACCAACACTTAAAGCAACCCTGTTAAATGTGCAAAACAATAATGGAAGATTTTTTATTAAATAAATTTGGTGTCAATTTGTGAAATTTTACATGTATCAAATAAAAATGTGATACATGTATGTTTTATTAAATAAATATGATCAATGCATAATCTATTTTACATAAAACAATCAAAATAATTTTAAGTTATCTTTATTGAACTGTTATACATCATAATTATTATTATACCAATTTGCTACGTCATCTAATTACCTATACAGTATATAAACCATTATGCTCAAGCCTTGGCAATAGCAACTGGCACAGCTTGAACTAAGTTGTTTGTCTTCTGGTCATTGATCCTTTGAATAATGACTTCCTGTCAGATACAATTTTTTTTTATCATGGCAAATAGGTTGGTTGTATCTAAATTTACTAGACCTTAGATCTATTAATGTGGAATATGAATTAATATTAACAATGTAAAATAATGCTGCAAAGAGTATTATTCAATCTTACACAAGAATATGCAAAAAAATTGGACATTATATTATGTTGCATAATGCAACTTACAATTATTTTACAATCAGTGTCATTTTAAATATAAACAAATTTCAGTAAATATAAAATACAAAATTAATTAGGAAGAAAAGTAAAAATCACTTGGCATTTCAGTTCATCATTAAAACACATGGGAAACATTTTATCTTTTTTGGCTATCAGCTTTTGAGTTAGCATTTCCAAGCTGTATCCCAGGTCCAATTTCTAAATTAACTAAAAGATGTACATGTATGTTCAAATAACATGTAGCAGTTGTAATACAATCAACCAAAAAGTAGAAAAGTGTTTTGTGTGGTTGGGTGATGGAAGTTTAAAACTAGTGACCAGTATCATCAGAAAATCATTACTGAAACAAAAGTAGAGAGAAGATCATAAGGCAAGGCTAATACAGTACTTAGTATTAACAGACTGGCCACGTAAGAGTGGAAGATGTAGCAACAAAAGACTTTACAGTGGATTATTGTTGAACTACAGCAGAAGCAAGTAGCAGGCCCATGTTATAAGAAACTGTGATGATTCCATAACCAACATTGGAAGTTAACATAGCCAACACAAACTGAGATTAAATGTTAGAGACTGATGAAATAAAATAGTGACTTGATATTTACTTACAGAAACTGCTTAATAATCGAACATGAACAACTGAGCTGACAACAATAGAAATCTGGACGAGTAGCAATCACAGCACACACACACTATTAAGTTAATTACATTACATGCCCAAATTACTAACAATCTCTTGTAAAAACTATATTTAGCTTTTTTCATTTGTAGGTAACCATTAGAAAGATGCCACTACCTCAGAACATGTTATTTATACATGTTCACTTATGAAGGTGGCTCAGTACATGCAGAATTCATCTGCTTATTCTGGCCTACATATCCATATGTGGTGGAAAACAAATAACTGTATAATTTCATTGAATCTAATTCACAGGATTAATATCATATTTACTGTTTTTTTGTTGAGTAAATAATGAACCCTCTACTATTTCTAAGTAAGCATAGAAAGACAAAATAAACATCTTTAAAAAATACTAATAATATTTATATGTTGTTTGAATAGGGGTCAAACAGTTATGTTTATTATTAAAATATACTTCTAAAGGGGACAGTAATGTGTTTATTATTTAATATTTTCAATGACTAAACTTTCTTCTTACCTCTAAATTTAGCCTCAGTTTTGAATTCTAGGATTAACCGGCCATCAGCTCCAACTGATATACGCAAAATTTGCAATCTGGCTCTTAAAATGCCATCTGTTTCTAAACCAGTACGCCAAAGGACAGTATTATAAAAGAAGGAAAATTCCATTTCTGTACGATGTTCTATAGAGGCCCAACCGGTAGGTGCTGTAGCATAAATGTATGACACATGAAGTGGAAGTTCCACAGTCAGATAACTCTGTGCTGAATCTCGCATCTACATTAGTTGTAAAAGATCAGAATTATGTGCAAGAAATCCCTTTAGACTTACACAATACTGAATCCTTTATGGGATTAATAGTAAGATAAATGTTAGAAGTCACAGATTGCTCAGTTTATAGGACTGAGATAGTCGATAAGTTTAGTGTTGTACTAACAGCAATAAGAAAAAGATTAACTACAGTATTTCAGGTATTTTTTATGTTTTTAATTAAGAATTAAATAAAATGATTGGGCTTTAAAAAATTATAACAAATGATGTTCACACACACATATACCATTCTTTCAGCAAGAAGAGTGTAATTGGAAATAAAAATACTTGCAAAATAAATGTAAAATGTTTGGGAGAAACTGTTTACAATATTAACCCTGATTTTATATAAATGCTTAACAATGAAATGGTTCATTTACCAAATATTTCCTACATATTATTAACTGTGAGGAGTTAAATAATCTTTGTATGTTAAATATTAATATGACTATTAAAGTAGATTATAGAAATTGAGTTTTTGGTTAGTGAAATATATAGCATATAAAAGACTTGCCTGAAAATCTGATGTCACAGAGCCTCCACACAGGTCTATCAGTTCTGTCATGTGATACCAAGCATCAAATGTCCACACACAACTCTTCAGGTCTAAGTGCTGGTATAGAGACAGGCTTTTAGCTGCTCGTAAATTTTGATCAAACTGGTATGGTCGGTTGAATCCAGGGCCTTGAAGCTGTTTGTTCTTGTATGCTAAAGAAAACAAAAAAGTACTTAATATAGGTCATCATAGTAACAAGGAAATTGAACTCAGCAATCACCTCCAGGATGGCCTCCAAACACATATTAAGGGTAAAAATCAACTTATTTCAGTAATATTAAACTCTAATTTCAATAATTAGGACACTGTAATTATTTGTTATCAAACAGCAAAATTAAGTGATTTTCATTAACATCTCTTTCCAAACCAATAATCGTAACAATTAAAGTAATATTTACATTAAATTCCAATAATCAATTCTAGCACATTAATTTTTTTAAAATCCAGCATTGATCTTAATATAAGAAAGACAGGTTATTCAAAAAGTCAAGCCTTATGCTAATGTACACATTATACAAACTAAACTTGACCAATATGAATTAACTGTATATAATTAATTTTTTTTACCTTCCTGAAATCGTTGATAATTATCATCATTTTCTTGACTGACAAACAATGCTAAAGTGTTAGCAAAGACATAAGCAGCAACAATGCTAAGAGCAGTTTGACTAGTTCTCTATGAAATTCTTCATGCCAATTTTAAAATAACTATTGGGAGATCATACTTAAAATGCAATCTTTCTACTGGTTATAAAAATCTAGTTCAACTGAGAAATCGCAACTCTATGTGTAGAAAATGGGTGTGGCATCTGTCGAAGAGTTCAGAAAAATTTATTTCTCCTTTCTCTCAATGTGCCCAAAGGAGCTTGAAAGAAGAATGTGCAAACAGGGTAATTAACCTAGTTTCTTCTCTATACATAGAAGTATAGTGTATAGGAGGGCATTCTCAAATTACTAAGACATAAACTGAACGTTTTGTGAACTTGTGGATCATGTGAAAACAAAACTGAACTTCAATAATTTTTCTTTCGAAATAAAGGAATTAAAACTTTGAATGATAATGTAAATTTTAATGTTGGTTTCATTGGCAAACATTTATCATAATATAGCTTAATTTACTTTTGAATGTAACTAAGTAAAATCTCGTTACATGTGCAGAAAAGGGTGTCTATAAGAAAGGAGTTAACTAACTGTGTTTGGTAAATTGTAAAACTTTATTCTTTGAAGCTTCTATATATGAAAGATATACAACTTTGTTTATATGTATTTACAGTGGAACATACCATACTCTGTTTGGTCATGTGCATCATACTGGACACCATACGTTTGGAAAGAGACTGATCGCCATACCATCTGAGGTGGTTGGCAATACCAGAAAGGAAATCTATAAGTTTAACCTAGCTGGAGCTTCTGTTGCCATATTATATCTTCTTCCTTCTTGTTGCTATTTAACAGTTACAGTAGAAGCAATATTAAGTCTCATCATAATAAATCATGGAAAATAGGCAGTTCCTCTTTTACACTTTCAATACTCAATATGCTAGTTGTTAACAGCAAAAACCATTGTTTCAACTCTCCCAGCCAGAACAAAGGCCTGGGTGGTACTCTGAGTATATCAGTGGTCTAGCCTGAAAAACAAGTTATATATGTATCAGTCTACTAGACTGCATCCAACCAGGCTAAACTGTGATGCTTGGTGACACTCACACTAGACTGGCTTTCACCTTATTCCAGCCTTTTTTGAAGAGTTTCCATGTCTGAAATGCATTCAGAGCTTGCCCGCTTGTTCAAAGTTACTACTTCAAATTGTATAGCAGCTGATACAACTTTTGTTAGGCACCAAATCTCTGACACATATGTCATCTATTCACTTGGCAAAACCTCAGTAAACTTATTCACAAAGATATCTTCATGGTCTGCTACTTCCATGCTTGGATATGCCTTGAAGACAATACAAATCTTCCATGAAATCAGTCAAAACTTTTATTGGGACATGCCCTACAGACTTAAATTCAGTGCTATAAATTGCTATATTTTTCATGGGATTAAATCTCCTTTACAGCTCTACCATTACAAATTTTCAAATCCATAGCTCTTCAGGGCCTAAATACTTAATGAGATTGAGTTGCTGGCCATCATGACTGAGAATGAACCACTATGCTGCTTAATCCAAAGACCAGCTATTCCATGAAACTATTTTCTGGATCTTTGGAAGACACAGTCTAAACTATTTTTTGTTACACCTCCAAATGATGATGAGCTTATCTGTTTTACTTGTTTGTTTGTTGTTAAGCTCAAACCTACACAATGGGCTATCTGTACTTTGCCCATTATAGTATCCAAATCCAGATTTTAGTGTATAAACCTTGAGACTTACCACTAAGCATTACATAATTAATAATGTTTCAACATTTTACTAACCCAGTAGCATTAAACTTACATGATAAACTTTTATAAAAAACAAGTACCTGAGGACTGTACTTATTCAGTGTCTTCAAAAAATGTCTTACTTAAAGAACCTTAAGACAAACTGCTAAAACAAAGAAGGATGTGAAAGTTACTCACCCAAAGGCTCCAAAAATCCATAGTTTAATGAACCTTCTGGTTCATTACTAGGTAAAACTGGTATAAGAAGATTGGAGCAGATGTGCTGTTGTCGATATACAGGTTCTGTCAGCAAGAATCGAATATTGTGGATAGGAAGAGTTGAAATTAGAGGTAGCATACCATCCTAGAAAAAAAATTTAACTACTGTTAATTTAAATAATACCAATCTAAGAATATTCCTAAAGAGTTTTATATAAGAGTGACTTGAATAAAGAGAATAAGAACTAAATTTAGAAGTACACATGCATATGCTGTTTCGGCAAATGAAAACAAAATTTCATCATGATAAAGTAGAAGATGATTCCATAGGTAAGAACAAGACCTCATCATGAACATGCAAAAATTGATTTTATGAGTAAGAAAAAGACCTCATTATGAACAAGTAGAAACTGTTTCCATGAGTGAAAACAAGATCTCATTGTGAACAAGCAGAAACTGTTTCTATGAGTGATAATACAAACACATTATGAGCAAGTAAGAACTGTTTCACTGAGGATGAGACAAAATTATAAACACAGAAATAATCTTTGTGTAAGTAACAAAAAAATCTCATCAAGAACCATGTAGAATCTTATCATCAACACACAGGTATCATGTGATTTGTGAAGTGAGTTCATCATAGACAAGTATATATTAAGTGAGAAAAAGGACTCATCATTAACATACAGATATAATGTGACTTTTGAAAGGATCTCATCACAGACAAAGACATATTATTTGAGTAAGAACAAGAACTAATCAAGAAATGTGCAGAATCTCATCTAACACACAGATACTGTGTGATTTGTGAAGTGATTTCATCATAGACAAGCTGGTATTATAAATAACTCATAAAGAACAAGAAAATACTGATTGTTAGTTTAAGTGAGAAAAGCACTTCATCACGAACACATAAATACATTAGGTGAGTGATAATGGGATCTCATTACGGGAAAGTTTTAGTGTGAGTGATAATAGGACTTATTCATAATAGGGACTGCTTTTCATTCATGAGTAGAAATTAAATGTAAGACACAATAAAACTTCATCATGAATGAAGTGGTTGTGTGAGTAAGAATGAAATTGCATCATAAGTACCAGTATGTCTGTGAGTGCTGAAATAAACTCATTATCATCAAGTACACGTGTTTGTGAATAAAAAAAAATTAATTGCAACAAACTGATATTAGCTCTACTGAGATAACAGATCTGTAATGAAGAATGACTTTAAATTACTTTTGTGTATATGCATGTTAAAGTATGAATCAGACCTTGATATTGTTTGTGCAAGTGAGAATGAGATCTTATCATGAATAAGGTGATATTCTTTCTGTACACGTAACAATGAAATTTCATCATGTACAAGCAGTAATGGTTTATGAAGTACTTGTTTTTCTGATAATAGAATTCAACCATGAACAAGTAGATATTTACTGTATTTGCATGAGAATAGCATCTTATACCGAATAACAACAGGAATTTTTCATCACTGATAACATAACTTTGCCATGGACTAGTATATATATATATATATATATTGTTTTTATGAGTGAAAATGAGATATTATAATGAAAAATGTAATACTGTATCTGGAACTCACTATGGTATCCCTTTAACGAGTTCACATATTTCAGAGAAACAAAATCTATGTTCTTGCCACACCCTTTCAAAACAAAAATGAAACTAAGATTTTCAAGAGTCACATTACAAACATCTATGGCATGCAATATCTTATCAATAACTCAAACACACCACATGCATAGGATTTATCTAATCCTAATATTTTTCTAATTTTCTTCTTCTGAGGCCTTGACCTCTGCCTTCTTTTCCTTCCACTTGAATATAAAAAACAACTGGCCTGTAACCTTAAGCTCATTTTCTGACTTCAGCATTTTTTTCAATCCTACATTTCTTAAGTTTCAGGCCATCAATTTTATCCATCACCCACTTTTCTATTTTCCCCAATCTGTTTTTTTTTCTTCCTATCATTGTCAAGGTAGATATGGTACTCTCTGCCTGTTTGCAGCAGCAAATTGAAGATCCTTAGAAATCCTTATTTTGGCTACACTAACCAAATGATCAGAGATCATTTGTTATGCTACAAGAAATCATTCTGTTAGGTATTTCACTACCACTTCTTTGTCAGCACAGATGCCACACACAACCAATGTTTGACCAAGCAATAAAATGTTTTGTTTTTTTATGGCCACTTCCAAAACTGACAAAGTATAATCTTCTTTGCCAAACTTTCATAAAATCTGGTATCCAATCTTGATTCTTTCTCATCAAGTTTTTGAAAGCTGTCATGTCTAGCATTAGTTTGAGTACATTCTTTAGATTGACAAAGGCCTTTGTCACATACACTCAGTAAACATTACAGGTCTTTTGTACACGAAAATCAGGTTTTTAAATTAAGCATTTTACATTTGTTAAGATTACAAATACTGTTATTCATCCGAAAATTTTCAAATTTGATTTGTATAACCTTCAAAACCTCCCAAATAAATATCAAACGTTTTTTCTAATAAAACATTATATTTTATCTGTTATTTTCTCTATCCTAATTCTGTATGAGCTTAGTTAATTTTACCGACCTTGTAACAATCATAAAAAAATATGAAATAAATCTAAATTACCTTGAATGACTGCTGATTGTAACAGGAGGAAACTATAATTTTATCCTAAATGGCTTAAAGTTTGTTTGTTTTGAATTTCGCGCAAAGC
>NW_013665834.1:129424-149247 GCF_000517525.1 Limulus polyphemus | reverse complement strand
TTGTTTGTTTGTTTGTTTGTTTTTGAATTTCGCGCAAAGCTACACGAGGGCTATCTGCACTAGCCGTCCCTAATTTAGCAGTGTAAGGCTAGAGGGAAGGCAGCTAGTCATCACCACCCACCGCCAACTCTTGGGCTACTCTTTTACCAACGAATAGTGGGATTGACCGTCACATTATAATGCCTCCACGGCTGAAAGGGCGAGCATGTTTGATGTGACGGGGATTTGAACCCGCGACCCACAGATTGCAAGTCGAGCGCCCTAACCACCTGGCCATGCCGGGCCATGGCTTAAAGTTCATAATAATCTACATCTGTACGTAGTAATTTAATTTTTTTTATTGCCTTTTTAACTGTACTTAACTAGTAATCCCACCAAACAAGTTGTAAATCACTCAACAAATGCGTATTGAATGACATAATACATGAACTGCTTGCAAGCATACCTAATGTACAAGTTTTTTCTTTCGTTATCTTATCTAATCTAACCTTAAGTAACCTAAGAAGTTTCTAATTCTTACATTTTAGTTACTTTTATAATAATAAACAAAGAATATCCATGAAAAGTAAAAAATATAGCACTTACTTTTGACCTCTTGTTTTTTTGCTGTTGGTTGCTGATAAAATTTAAACCTACGTTTTTTTAAACTAATAGCACTGGTAAACTAAATAATTCTTATTCACTTAAGTAATGCACCTAAGAAAACAAAATAATAACAAGTACAAAACATACAATGTCTTATAACTGTCATAATTTAACTGGCTTTCTAACTATGGCATAAGAGCCTTAAATTAATTCCCAAAACTTCACGATCTCAACACCTCAAGAGAAACTTTCAAACCAAGGACAAAATAGACAATACTCTGTACTGAAAACAATGTAATATAATATGCCATTTTATAGATTAAAACTTTACCTTTATATTGGTTATAAATAATATAATATAAAACATCAGAGAAACCTATTGGCAATTTGTGAAAGATAAGATGTGGTAAGTAGGTCTGATTTTTGTAGTTATTGACTTCATAAACAAATAAGATTGAAGGTTATAAAAATTAGACTTTGCCTTAATAATGCCTATATTATAATCAGTAATTTACAATAAATTCTGGACTTCAGAGAGGGGTGGTAAATAAATTAGAGAAGGGAGCAGACCAAGAGAACACATGTCACAATTCTCATACTAGGGGAGATTGAGAATTTAAATATTTTTTTATAAAATTAAAAACCTTAAATTTATATAATATTAAAATTTGATTTATTAACTACATTTTGAAGCCAAGTTTATTCAAATACATTATAATAAAGTAGTTTAATTAAATTTTGAATGTTACTCTCTAAAAGCTCACGATATGCATACTTTGACCTATCCATAGCAAGAGGATTAACATAAAAATGTTAATGTTTTCTAGGAATAAAGTTTTTTGAGTTGGCAACAACCAATTCATAATATTTGTTTTTGGATGAGTTATATTTTCAAATTTTATATGAACATATGAGTCAACAGCATCAGGATGATTCATCACATCAGTATCTTCCAAAAATTTTTCAAAAAAAAGGTTGTTGACTATGTGAAATTTCTAAAATCCTTGCTCTGACTGTGATAGTCCTTAAATAGCTAATTCAGTAGACAAGCACTGTTCAACATTCCACCTACACACAACACAGCCACCTTTTGGATAGATTACATATTACATGTAGGCCACAGCTGCCAACATTCAATAGCTTGTATGCACTTCCTCTTCAATATCCTGTGTCAATGATTCAAAAGATTTTGAGATCACACTGGGCCCACATATAGACATCTTGAGCAGATAGTTTAGTTTCAGATTGCTTCAACCTTCACTAATATTGTCATAAATATCCTCCAATGGTGCCCCATGAAATGAAAAGCATAGTATCTCAACATTACCTCTAAGTTTTGCTAGGAGTGTAAGAAAATTTTTAATTGTTTTAGACTGGAAATGGTTATTCATACTTTTATTGAACATATTAAATTCCTTTTTGAAATTGACAAACCTGATGAGGAATTTCCACATGAATGTGAAGGCGATTGGGATGGTATTTGTGTGATGAATTAACATAACGCAGTGTAGCTACAAATGACTGGGACTGGAGTCCTAGGTAGGGCTGGCCTGCAGCTATTGGTGTGTGACAGATACCTAAAACGAATGTAATGAAATACTTTTAAATTTACCCTCTCTTCATGTTCATATAATTTTTTTTATATTTCACTGCATTAACTATCACACAGATTAAAACATTTTTGATATTGTCTTTTATTATATTTCTCAAGATCAATTTGCAAAATTTTATTACAGAAAATTCTGAAACATAGTCTTTATAAGATGGTAGCAATAAATACTGCTATCGAAGTAATATTACAGAAAAGTTTCACAATGTAGACTGCTAAAAATATTTGAAAATATCAGTATTTAATTAATACTAAAAGACACATAATTTCATATTTTTATATTGCTGATTAATCATTATCAAAAAAGCAATCATACTTTTTGATACCTCAAATGAGAAAACCATTATATGAAGATAGTTTCTTAACACCTGTTATGCAGTATTAAAATAAAGTATATTGTAACCTTAAATTTAACTTTATACGGAGGTGAACTACTATAATATTAGATTCAATGTTATAAGAAATTTGAATTTTACAATGAAATTTGAACTGTTGTAAGAGGGACTATTACAGTGTTTGTTTCACTGTAAATATGTAGAATAAAAAGTATAATGTTTTATCCACTATTAAAAAAAGTATATGTTTTTAAAACTTAATTTGACTGTATTAAATAAGAAAATATTCCAATTTATGTGTCATTCAATAGCAAAATGATAACTTATACAGTGTGTGTATGATTTACTGTTTCTTTCATTTATATTTTTTGTCCTATAAAAGTCATTACATTATTCTTCAAAGTAATTACTCACCATTATCTATACCAATCTGAGCAATGTTACTTCGTAGGGGTACTCCCAAGTGGCCATTAGCATCCTTCGGTTGAGCTGAGCATCGAACCAGGAAACGGCGACTAAAATAAATGCTGTCAAGCACCTTTGAAGAAAATTAGTATACAATTTGTTTCTTATCAGCTACTAACAGAACATTGAAACATATATAAAAACAGAATAATTTTAGGTGATCAGAGTAAAAAGTAAAACCCACAACACATTTAAAATATTTGTAACAAATAAATAAACACAATGATTTCAAGTAATAAGAATCAAATTAAAATCAACTATCACTTCTGGTTACTAAAAACAAATTAAACTCCACAATGAATTTAAGTGATAAAAAACAAAACTAAAATCCATAACACATTGAGAAACTTCAAGTAATTTCAGGTGATTATAATACAAATTTAAACCTACAATTTGTTTAGGTTATCCAAAATAAATTAAAATTCTTATAAATTCAGAAAAAAAATTAAACCCACAATGAATTCAAAAGGTTTGAAAAAAATAAAAACTCTCAATGAACTTAGAAGATCTTAAAGCAAACCAAAATCACAATTAGTTCAAACAATAAAAATATTGAAACTCAATTCAAGTGGTTAGACAAAAATAACAATTTAATTCAGATGATTAGAAAATACTAGGTGATTAGAACACCAGTATAGGTACTTCGAACAGTCTTCAGTGTGAATTTTTTAACGCACGAGTGAAATATTTTGCATATAAGCAAAAGGAACCATGGAAAGTGCATTCCACTGTTATCTAGAAATAACATTAAGGAAACCTTCATAGAAAATGTTCAATGTTTCTGTCATAATTTTAGGTCACTGCAACTCTACTCATAATGGGATTAGTTATACATGAATCTCTGTTGCGATGGCATCTTTCATTCAGATGTAGTGAGGTGAAAGAAGTGTGGTGGCCAAGATGGAAGTGGTAGCTAAGAACCTAGTCCTCATCAAAGAGCTGCACAAGCACTCTCTTTACTAACTGGTGGATACGGAGTGGGGCACCATGTGACATATTGGCCATTATATTAAAGTTCAATGACTTGTGATGTTGTTATACACTTTTGAATCATCTGGCAATGGACACAACTATACGTGGCCTATATCTTCTACTGGTCATGTAGTAATAAGCTCAGAGTTATGGTGTAGCTTCACCAATATAAACCCTTATTTAAACTTAATATTGTATTGTGTCTTCCATTGCTAGCAGAAAAATAATAATTGTCCATCCAATCCATATTTACTTATTGTTACTTTCATTAACAGTATTGGTTATACTAAGATATATACTAGTTTATTTTGACTTAATGTTTATTATTACACTTTTATTATAAAGTTTTTTATGTTTTTAGCTTAAAATATGTATTCAGAACTAATCTAAAGCTCCCAAGCTGGCCAAACCTCATGACATATTGTTAAGATTATGGCCAAAAATATCATTAACAATGAAACAATCCTTTCTAATCTTTACATATAGAAACATAAGAAATGGAAAAAAATAATTAGCTATATTGATGGCAAGGTTGATTTTGAGTTTCACTCTAAGCACACAGCTTACTCTAATCAGTGGTTATTAGTATTTGCATATAACCACACGTGATGCATCCAAATACATTTCTAGAGACCAGTTATGGAAATAAGCAAAATATATTTGTGTATGTTTCACAGTTTTCCTGCAGGATGTTCCAAATACTTACTTTTTAACTACCAAGTAAATTAAAAACCAAAATGAGTTCAAGTAATTAAAAAACAAATTAAATACCAGAATGAGTTAAGGTAATTAGAAGATCATTAAAAACCATGATGAGTTTAAAAAATTACATAAAAAAAGTTGGTCAACCAAAACTTTTGTCTTTAATACCATGTGATGAGCTGAGGTGAAAAGAGTAGAATCCCTAACTGTCTCAAAAGGTGGTCGAGAGCCATCAATGTCTGTGGGTAAAGCCACTTCCCAATTGAAATGAATAGCAGAATGATTGATTCCTGCATCTTTACACATTGGTCCAGTTAGAGCATAACCAGGATAGTGAGGGTCACAAGGCTAGGAATAAGTAAAAGAAAATGAGTTAATTTCATAATATCACAAGTAAAAGTAAAACCAACAAACTTTGTTATATACTTTAAAGAAAATGTCACAAGGTTTGAAATGATGTATAACAGAATGAAACTTTTAAAAGGCTATATACAAAAGGACAAAAGGCTGGAAATAATGTAAAAGAAAAACAAAATTAAGATAAATAAAATATTTCATTTTTCTGAGGTAGCCTCAAATGCTAAAATATGTTTCAGCCAATAATACTTATAAGATCGTAGAGACTGTTTTCCACAATGACTTTCATGATTCACATAATGAATTTGTTATTTCTAAAATTGACAGTTATAATTTACGCTTTTCAAAATTCAATGTCATTTGTGGCATGACAAATTAATAATTGTTTTTATAAATAACAACAGAACCAGAAAAATGATGAGTATTGGTTTCCTACACCAAGTCACCATAAACTCAGTTCAAGATATGACAATACACTTACTGTAACACAAATAAGAGGATAGCCTGGAGAAGGATCAGTCTTGGTTCCTTCTTCAACATTATCATAGTGAAGCAATGAAACAACCTAAATGATAAATGACAAAAAAAATTAACTAATAAAACTTAAATGAAACTTAGAAGAAACACATTTACAATTGGTTAAATAACTAAAAGAAATTTTAATATAAAAAAATTAAACAAGATACAAAGAAATAAGCAATTAACTTTCTTTCTTACATTAAATTAAACAGGGAGAAAATAAACAAGATGAAACATTTGCCAAATTATAATAAGTTTATTGATGAATACAAAAATATTCTCCTCACTGAAAACCTGATGAAGGTCCTTGCTCAAAATGTTGTTTTGGTATTTATCAATAAATTTATTTTAATTTGGCAAGTTCTTCGCCTTGTTTGTTTCCTTCTAGATTTTGTAGTATTATCACCCATGCAATTCTATTATTACAAGAACACATTGAATTAAACAGGTTCAGGTACACATTTATGATGAATTAATCGCATTTCAGGAAACTTTATTAATAACAGCCACCTTTTCAAAGAACCTAAGAAATATAATCAGTAATGAAAAATACCCTGCACTAAATGAACAGAAATTCTAAAATGTTTTAACAAATTTTAATAATCCTCCTCTTAAAATACAGGCTGATTGTTGAATAGAAGCAAACAACTTTTTAGGACTTTAACATATTTAATACTTTTTCATACATAGTGTGACACATCAGGTTAATATATAGCACTGGTTATTAACACCAATTTCAGAAAGTTCACAGATGGATAGACAACAAAACACCCATAGGTTCTCCAGAGGTAAAACATTTAATGTGCAGTTATCACATTACATAAAACTTCATGTACTGACTAACACAAACACAATAAAATGTTCATAGCTCAGATTGGAAATTCCAAATAGCTAAATATCACACACTGCAGAATTCAAGTACACAGAACTTCCCCTGGCTGCGTAACAAGATACTGTATGACACATGACCACAACCCCAGTTTACATAAATCATCATACTACATTAGAATTATACAGTAAAATAGTTATTTACTCAAAAGACAACACAAAGCATAGTAACCTCACAGTTAGTCCAACCATTTTATAGAGTAAAATAGCAAAGTTTTCTTATTAGCATAAAGCAAAAAAAAAAAAATACCATACATGACAAATGTTATTATACAAGTTATTTCAGGTGATAAATGTGACATCTAATTACTTGTTAATGTTCATGAAACTGGTAATTATGGTATGATAGCAATAGAATAGTAATGGAGATGCTAATGATGGAACTAGATGATCTGTACAAAATTGTTATTCTAGATCTTAACAGTAATAATAAAATGCCATAGTCTCTTAACAAATAAAGCTGTGAGGCCATACTTGCTCAAAACATGATCAAACCTGTAAAGACAGATTTATACCATTAGATTTTAACCCCTTTCTCCTTGGTGATGTCAATAACTTAACATGAACTGCATTTATACATACATCAAAAGTCAACATTTTGATAAAACTATTAGCAATTTAAATGTAAAGGAACAATAAAATCATTTACATCATTTAAACTATATATATATATATATGTACATACACTGCACATGTAGCTATAACATGGCAATTATCTTGAGGCACATGTATCCTCTGATAAAGATATTTCCAAGAAATCTTTACTATTTGAAAATTAACTAGCAGAATGCTGTGCATATTCCAAAGTCATCCTATACATTTTTGAAGGGATTGAAGTCTCATTTGCATGTCGGCTGAACAATTCCCTCTTCTTCAAAAAAATTTGTTAATCAGTTTAGTAAGTAAGATTGGGGGAGAATCAACATCGATTTGATTTAGTTGGGGTATCAGCATGTGACAATCCATAGGATCAAAGGTTCCTAAGGTTCATGGCAATACAATTTTACAGGATGTACGTGTTTATGAATGTTTATTCCTGCCCACACTATATTTCCATCATTATAATCTGAAAATGAGGTTTAGTTCCTGATCTTATCCAAATGAATATACAACTCTTATCTGGCCGTAGTATGAAGCACAACTCCCCTTGAGAAAGAAAATTGTTCCATAAGTCACTGTTCCAAAGGCATTCCAGGCAAGCTGTTATGTACCTCATTAAGAATGCAATGCATCTCACTAGGCACCTGGCATACAAGCTGGCTTTATAAAGTCTGTTTCTAGTCAGTTATGGCTGCAACTACTTGATTCAATTTCATAGCAGGTACCCTACAAACGTCACAAGTCAAAACCAACAGATAGATTCATCTGCTTGTCTTGTGGATGATGACCTGCCTTGTCCAGATGTCTATGCAACTGTTTCATTGGTCTATTAATGATTTCACATTCTGCTAACATGTTCAGACATTTAGTCAATTAATAATATTTAGTGGCTCTCCATATGAGCAAAAAATCCAAATGCCATTTTTAATTGACCAATACAAAGCATTTTAAACATTGAAATTTACTTTAAAGTGACATCTGAATCAAGATTGTGCGAGACCATTTTATATATCATAAGCTGAATTATTATTCATTTGCATTTTAGATCACATGTCTGATCATTAGATACTTGAGTTGCATAACAATGAACTAAAGGCAGTGACAGATAATAATTTATAATAGTACTTTTTCCTTGTCATAAGTATAATATCATATAGAGTGGCTCTCCTTTCATTGTTTTGTGGAGTGTATTTACAAAAATACATTACTTTGAGGATACATTTAATCACAACAATTTTAGGACTGAGAACTTGCAAATTTTAACAATAATTTCACATATGGTTAGAATAAGCTGCAGTTGATTTTGTATAAAAGGAATATGAGGATATCAACTTATTGTTAGGAAAGAAATGATTTTCCTATTCCATTGTAGAAAAGATCATAAATGACTCTTAAAGCAAGAATTGTTTAATTAAATAAGCTGAAATATTTGAAACTTTGTTACATGTAGTATTGTTTCTATATGTGAAAAATTGTATGAGATTACCAATAGCATTTACAGTAATATTTAATGAAGATGTAAAATATGAATATTCGTTACATTTTATCAAGCTTAAGCCATTAAAACATCTTGTGTGTATAAAATTAAAGTTCTGTTGTTTATTGTATTTTATCAGTTCTAATACAAAATGATTTCTGGTTCCCATGAAAGAACATATACATGTGAGCATGGGAACTAGTTCAAGTATATTGGAGATTTGTATCACCATTACTTTAAAAATGCAGTCTATGTAACAATGAGAACATGTTGATTAAACGACTCAGGTCAAGGCTTATCTTAACAAAAGACATATGCAAATTTTTAATTGATTAATACACATGCATCTCATGCCACTGAATATTCTGATTATAGTAATCTTGAATGAAAATTGATGTTGAATACTTCTCTCAACTCACTTTAGATTTATATGTCACAATTTAGTTATTTGTTGGTGAAGAGAAAAGCTAAGTAAAATTATCGGGATAACAATGCTTGTAAACTTTACATCAACAGTTGTCAAACAAAGATGGGGTTTGAAATAAAAGTTTGTGTGATTTTTTTTATACGATATATTTTTACTGAAATGTCCATTCTAAAATAATATTAATGAAGGCATAAACAACAGTGACAGAAATAATTAAAATCTTATTTGTATTACATGCATTAATTTGTATAATATATGGTTTATAATATTATTAATGTATTTTTTTCTGTTAAACATTTCTAAGACAAAGGAAAATTAAGTCATGCTTTGTAATTTTTTAAGTATCCAAACAAGTGATCAAAATCAAGCATTGAGTTTAGTAATCCTTATCTATCCTTCAGTGATTCAAACAAGTGACTAAAATCAAGCTCTTAGTTTAGGAAACCTTATCTATCCTTCAATGAATCAAACAAGTTACCAAATTCAAGCACTTAGTAAACCTTAGCTATCCTTTGGTAAATAAAAATGACCAAGATCAAGCACTGAGTTTAGTAAACTATCTATCCTTTGGTGAATCAAACAAATTTAGTACTCAATTAATAAATGGAAGGATTATCACAAATACTTACAATAGGAGAAGCAGGTAGTACACCACTTCCTGCTGCTTCATGGTCTGATATTGTAACAGTTGCAACAGAGATTTCTCCTATCTCAGCGTTAACAGGTTCATCTGGCCCCAGTACAACTGTGAACATTTTGTGCCATTCACGTTCTTTGTTATAAAGAATCTCCACTTCAAAAATCTGCTCATATGCTCCTGTTAAAGTTATAATAAAAAATTAATATGTACAAAAAGAATCTTTTGATAAACAATATTAAAATGATTAGTGCCTCAGAATTATGATTGTAAATAAACATTGTGTAACAAACAGAAATAATATAACCTTAGTAACTCAATGTCAAATAAAGTAATGTATGCATTTGAGAAAATGTGTTAAGTAAAAAAAAAAAAGAATACATTAGAAACAAATGTTAATAGAAAATTTATGAATACATTGGATACAAAAATTCTATTTAAATTTTTAATACCTTACATACAATCCAGTAAAATTGTTAATACATACTGGATACAAAATATCTAGTACAATTGTCAACACATTAGATTTAATGTGTCCAGTAACATTTTCTATACATTAAATACAATGCACCCAATAAGATTATTAATACATCAGATATGGTGTCTTCAGTAAAGTTATTAATACATTAGATACAGTGTGTCTAGGTAATTATAAGTATATTAAACAAAACATGTCCAGTAAACTTGTGAATACTTTATATACTATGTCTAGTAATGAGATGACTTCTATGTGACAACTCAGTCAACATGTAAGATGAGAACAAAAGACTCTCCAATAGTGCAAAAATCCTGTGGCTAATAACCAGTTATGAAAAACAAATCAAGCAATTGCCCCATCAACATCCAATTCAAGTATTATTTTACAAGCCAAAAGAAAAACAAAATTGGATTGAAATAACTTGACAATAATGTACAAGCCAGTGAGGACATCTAGAAGGAAATGATGTCACAAACTGGCAGGACTCAAACTGCATTCACCAACTTAAACAAGATTCAGTCATTGAAAATGTACAACTTTAAGACCAAACTACAAATCTTCAACTCAAGTGTTATTTCTATCTTAATATATGAATGCAAAATCTGGAAATTCACAAAAAAACAGACAAACATCTAAATGTCTTGTATGTGTGTGCCTTAAAAATATTACAGGTATTGAAAGTAATGAATTTATAAAAATGCTGAGATTCTTCGGAGAGTTCAACAACTCCTTATCTCCAAAGTCAACTAGTATAAAAAATGAAAATTTCTGGAGTATTTGTCAGGAATAAAATCAGAAAGTCTGCCATGATAGACAAGTCACTGAGTAGTTGAAGGTGTACATAAAAGGGTTTAACACAAGAATCCTTCTGTTTAACAACACTCACAGTGGAAAAACTTACAGGGCTTAATAGCATAGAGAAAACGCAATAAGTGGCCCAGGGCAGGTAAGAATGGGGGTACCTTGTCCACACCCTAAACAATGTTTGATGGTGAGTGAAGAACTCATTCATCTGGCACAAAGAATATCAAACTAATCTCTGGTAAAAGGGTCATCACAAGTAATCTTTGATAAAAAAGACATTGGTAATGATCTATAACAAAATGGACATCATAAATAATCTCTGATGAAAAGGACATCCAATGTACTTTCTAGTAAATTTAAATTAGTTACAAAGCCTCTAAAACACTTATATGTAATTAATTACTACATTATAAAGAATATTTAAAATGCTGCTATTACATCAACTATTGGGTGATATGATAAAATTACTTTATTATGTTGTTGTGCTCTGTTTTCTAGGCTATCTGTACAAAAGCATAGTTTTGAGATAAATTTTGTATTGAAGGAATCATCATTCACACAATTGCAATAAATCATTCTTTAGAAAAAAAAAAGTCAAAAAATAACTTACCTGGAGGAAATATCAAAAGTTTACTTTTTGCATGATAATCAACTCCTGAGGTGGCAGATCCATCTCGAGTACTAACCCGGACTCTACAAGTCTGATTGTTATCTCCTTTTCGTACAATTTTCAACATAACCTTAGCAATCTGATCTGGTTTACTTGGCTCTTGCACTGTATAAGTGGACTGGTCAAGGTTGAGAGTTGACACTATATATGGATTAAGTTATATTAACTTAAATAAAACTGAGAAGAAAGTAAATTATACAGATTAATAAGAAATAACCTTACCAGAAAATTTAGACAGTGCAAATAAGAAAAATATACTTCACCAATAGGACTTAACAAATATATCTGTGGCATCAGTGATAAGTCTGAGTCCAGCAAAAAATAAAGGCTATAAAAGGTTCCAAGAAGGTGAACCACCATTAGCAAAGAATTAATGGCATCTTTCTGTTTTATAACTGTAATTAAAACAATCATTCCTGACATAACTGCACACCAAATACTAGAAACCTTTAAATGTGGGTTTGGTATACTGACATATATTTTAATGATGATATGTTGTTGTTTTTCACACCTACTTTTATCAGCAATATTCTTGATTCAACTGAACTAAATGCTGTGCATGGTTTGTTCATTTGTTTTGAATTTCACGTAAAGCTACATGAGGGCTACCTACGCTAGCCATCCCTAATTTAGCAGTGAAAAGCTAGATGTAAGGCAGCTAGTCATCATCACCCACCGCCAACCCTTGGGCTACTCTTTTACCAACAAATAGTGGGATTGACTGTCACATTATAACACACACACCCCGGCTGAAAGGTTGAGCATGTTTGGTGGGATGGAGATTTGAACCCATACCGTCAGATTGCAAGTTGAGTGCCCTAACCACCTGACCATGCCAGGCCATGCTGTGAATGGCCAATACAGTACTACCATAATACAAAGACTTTGTAACTAAAACTGTGAAAAATAAAAAAAGGTAACTTAGAACGAAACAGTCTAAAAAAAGATAGGTTATTGTTGTGTAAAATGAAAACTCAATGGTATATTATTCAAAAATCTCACTTTTGATCCTTGTCTATGATATGTTTTGTTTTTTGATAAACTTTACATTATGCAGTTGGGGGGGAGATCTTATAAGACAGGACAATCATTTGATGAAAAATTCTGAGCAAACTTGAAAAAAGGTAGGTCATAAAAGATGTGTAGAAGTAAAGTACATGTATGAACTATTGTATGTTATAACTGAAATAACTTTTGAAACTGTATTTTATCAACGTTTTAACCACTGGACTGACCCCCTATTGAAGAAGGAATGTTGACTATAATTCTGAACTTACTGTGTGTATCTTCAAGAAATGTAGCAGAGTTTTATTAAAATGTACAAGTTTGTTATGCACAAAAAAATCAGATGTGTTACAAAAGTATTTGTACTTAGAATATGTACGTGAATTGATGCTGTCATTCTGACTCAAGACTCTCACATGTCAGAGTACAAGGTGATGTTCATGTGAAGAACAAAAGAACTTTAGTCCATCATACAGTTTGTATATTACACTTGCATAACATTTAGAGCCTCTGAAATTCATACCTACAGTGTTTTAAATATTCCTGTATATTGTACCTGATATTTACTCTACCATGAATTGTCACTTAATCAGTAATGTAGGGTAAAAATGAATAGTTGATAACTCTGACATTAAATACATAATACTATGTTAAGTGGCTCTCTATAAAGGGTCACAACACATGCACTTTGACCCACACCTGTGCACATAGGACTAATGTAATTTGATTTGACATCAAATGAAACTGTATGGTTAGTTCCGAGTTTGAATTGTTTTTATTACTGGCATTACTGGTACATGTTTGGCAGACACTACAGACATTACTTACACATGCGTGTCACAGTAAACTGAACTGTCCAAAAAAGTTGTTTCCTTAGGAATACGGTGATAAAATATTAAATATGCATAAGTAGATTCTGAATTTGAGGTAGTCTTATAGGTGGGTCTCTTCAAATATTGTAGGTGACCCATCCCAGAGAAGAGGGTTATCTTAAAAGGCAGATAGCTTTATAGGCAAGGATCTATGGTAATGTTCAAAGGATATTAGAGCATTTTGCTGCAACTGAGGACATTCCATGATATATTAAAATGCTTAGATACAATTTCTTAATCCCATCAGTTTTTATAAAATTTAGCACATCAGCTAAGTTTGTGTAAAACACAAACTTTCAGATAAAATGATTCTGTATCACAGAAAATCTGACTTCTGGAAGTTACAAACATGGTCTGACTTCCTTTGAAAACTCACTACATTTTCTCTTTTAAAGCTAGAAATCTGATTTTAGCTCATTTCAAGCTACATTCAAGCAACTTATATTAGAAATGTAATATACCATGTTAGGATCACTGACTCAATGCCTCTCAACAAATCGTATGAATCCTGGAATACAAGTTGTTCAAATATAAAGCAACTTAAACAAAAAATCAAGTTGAATAAACAAAACCTTTTCTGAGATAAAGACATCACACTTGTGAATTCAATAAATGTCAAATCTTTTTGAAACCACTTACGATAATGTTTGATGGTAACAAAGGTTCTGTAAAGGATGAATTCACACATGACATCAGCAGTTTCAGCTTCCTACGTTACTGAAATTTTCTGAGATGATATTGCCCCATATTGTTGCTGTAAGTTATATAAAATCTGTCAAGCTTATAAATCTATGAAATCAGTTTATCTTCTACATAATATGTGATGTAGCCTCTTCTGCTTCCTTTGCTGTTAATTTATAATATCATCCTGTGGTAGGTTTTAGATTGACAGCAGTCAGTTCTCTATGGATAATGAATTTCCTAGTTCTTTGTTCAAAAGAGAATGAAGGGAAGGTGTGGGGTGGGTAAAGGAACCAACCTTCATTTTATCAGTTTTATCAGATTTTCACCTGATGTAAACTGCCTACCATTTCTTGTGATACAGGCCTGTGAGATTTTGCAAAATCCACAATTCTCTTGTACTGATCATTAATTTTATTATATTCATTGCTGAAAATTCCACTGAAGGTAAATTAATGGTCTAGCTTGGAACAGGAAACAAAATGCATAAACTTTTTGCACTTGTCACAATGGTCTCCAGTCTGGCTACAAGCAACTTCTCAGCACTGACAAATATTCAAAGCTAATTGCAGACTTATTGGTTCTAAGAAAATAAGATTGTTGACAACTTATTGTAAATCTCTTGACAGTGTTGACCACTCCACCACGTGGCCCTTTCCCATGTAGAGTAGCAAAAAAATGACACTCAGCAGATATATATATATATACTACAAATTATTCTTCATGAAACACCAGATTCAAAAAGTTTTCCTCTTTCATACTTTGCTACAACCCTATCAGAATATAATAGATTTTCTTCATTGGGATAATTATCTTAAGGAATACTGGGAATAATTTTTTTAAAAGCACTAACTCTCTGTATACAGGTTTAGTCATTTTGACCATTATGTAACCATGAAACTATAATTTTTAATATAAAAGGTGTATCTTTACAATACTTTGTTTAACTAAGTATTTTTCACTAAAGATTTTTCTGTGAATTTATGGAGTCAGATTGTAACTCAGACTAACTAGTCTGAGTGCAAGGTGATTTTCAGGTTAAGATTAAAAATACTATTCTTCATTTTAGTTTCCAAGTTTCATTTCCACAAGCTCTAGAGCCTCCTAAATGAATTTCAAAAGTTGTTTTTCAATAAAACATTATATTTTATCTGATATTTTCTCTGCCCTAACATTGTGTACATGCTCAGTCCATTTGACTAATCTCATCTAAATTACCATTTTTTCTTTCTATAATGGCTGCACATTGTTAAAGACAACTACACACTATTTATTCTAACAGCCAAAGCTGATACATTTCAAATACCCCAGTCATTTAGATTTATTACTTCATTATCATTTGGGTTTCTGCCAAAGTGAATTTTCACAGTGGGGAAGCTTTGTGTAAACACAGCATCACGTTACCAGCATGCTCGGTCAAATTACAACACGCTGCAAATGCAAAATGTGCTTGTGGTATTGATTATTTTTATTTAATTTATCTTATTTAACCTAACAGGTTTTTCTAATTTTTAATTTTAATTACTTTTATAACAAAAATAAAAAATATACATACAAACAAGAAACTTGTACTTTCTTGCTCTTGAAGCCTCGAAGAAAATTAACTCTATCTTTCTGTAGTCCTCGAAGAAAATTAACCCTGTCTTTCTGTAATCCTAAAACTATTATAATTTAACTGGCTTTCTAACTAAGCTATATGTGCATTAAAATAATTTCCTTACCTGGTCAAGGCAATCTCAGTGATAGCAAACTATGAAATGGACACAGAATAACTCAAAATCAATCACGAGAACTAGTTAACCTCATAAAAAAAGCAGTAAATTAAAATCTTCTCTTTTTGTTGATTATAAATAATCCAAAAGTAACTGTTAGAAAGAATTATTCAGATTTTTTAAAGATGGAATGTGCTAGGAGGAGAGTGTCATGTTAGTTTCAATTCATGGCATATAACTCATTAAAGCACGAAGAGTAGATGCTATACATTTTCATTTTACCTAACATATAAATGTGTAAGTTCTCAGAAACTTAAAAAACAAGTGGAAAGAAATTATAAAATAAACAATTCAGAGCAAAAAAAAAGTGTTATGTGATACAAAAAAAGTGAAATCTGAGAATTGATTTAAATATTTCCTTTGTAAAATAAAAAATTAAAACTTATATAATATTAAAATTTGTATTATAAACTACATTTTGATGCTAAGTTTATTGACATATATTGATAATAAAGTAGTTTAGTTAAACTTTGAATGTAACTCTGTAAAAGTTGTGACATGTGCATTTTGCCCTACCCATATCTGGAGGGTTAGTGGCAATAGTCTTATGTATCCTACAATCAGAAATAACCATAAGATTCAGAAAACATCAGGTCATTTGAGTAAGGGTCATCCAGGTGGTCAAAGCATGACGTATTATATTTCTAATTTAAATTGAAAATTAACCAATGAATTGGATTTGAAAAGATCTTTAATATGAGATTTGTAGCTTTTTTAAATAAAGAAAGGTTATGAGTCTGACTACTTTTGTAACTTCCAGAACTCAAATTTACTGTGACTCATAAATTCTAAACTGTTTGACCAAGAAGCCTGAAACTTTACACAATATTTTCTCAGAGATACTAAAAATCACATTAAAATCAGGTATGGTCATGATTTTATAGGTTTAACATGGCAGTACCTACCCCTGATAAAGAAAATCATTAAAATAGTAGTTTAGTAATTTCAAAATTATATTGGTTAAAAGCATACCTTGAAATGTGTGCAAACATACAAAATACATATGGAGTAAGAAACAGAAATAAAACTACCTTATAATGATTGCAAGAAAGTGGTTTACTTAGATGAAAAGCCTAACAATCCACATGTTTGAAATGGTAAAGTATATAAAATTTTGTAAACAATCATAAAACAGGGGAAGAACATATACAGTACTGTGCAAAAGTGTTAGGACGAGTGAATATTTTGTTATTCTTTCCATTTTATGGGGCTAATTCTTCCATGCTATTACAGAATGAAAATTTCAACACTATGATAATACTTCACTGATTCCTGTTGACAATTGTATGAACCAGGATGAGAATACTTATCATTCTTTATAATTCCCATATACTTGTACCAAGGGCATGTCATACGGGTTCTAATTGAATGAATATACTGATCAAATTTAGGGTCTGAAATAACTGTCATGGTATCCCATGCAGTGCCTTAACTACATAGAAAGAAGCAAGCAAGGAGCTAGCATATGGTACCGGTATATGCTAGAAGAAATCAGTTTAATAGCACTCCACATATAAACCTTGATAAAACAGTATTTAACACTATATATTAAGTTTTGTTTTCATGCCACAGCCAAAAAAGCATAGAGTAGAGCAGAGAGTTTGAAAAAAAGTTTTATGTGCTGCTGATTGGACTCTCCGACAAATTGTTACAGACTTGAAATACTCCACAAACATTGTCAAGTACACCCTAGATCGTGAGACCGAGACAGGTAAGTTAGAAAATAGGAAAGGGAGAGGTAGAACACGTTAACTCGATGATACTGATGTTAAGTATCTTCATTTTTGCAACCTCTGGGACAGAAGGAAGACTGCCACTGATCTCAACCATGAGATAAACAACCATGTACCAAATAACAGTAAAGTGTCCAGATATACAGTATCAAGAATACTCAATGAGAATGGAATATCTGGTCAAGTAGCAGTTAAAAAACCTTTACTTCGATCTCCAAATGTTGTCAAGAGACTGAAATTAGCTAAAGCTTAAAAGAACAAAAACTGGACTGTTGATGATTGAAAAAGGGTGTTATGAACAGATGAGTCCAAATTTCATATATTTGGTTCAAAGCGTAGGTTGTACATCTGGCAGAAGAAAGGTGAAAGTTACTTACTTCAATGCATATCACCTACCATGAAACATTGGAGAGGCAGTATGATGGTTTGGGGGTGTTTTTTTACTGAGGCAACAGGAGATATTTGCAAAATAAACAAAATAATGGACCAGTGCAAGTACTATCAGATACTGATCCATCATGGTATAGCCAGTGGTTTGTGTATTATTGGTAAAGGGTTCTACTACAAAGAAGATAATGACCCCAAATACTCATCCAATCTATGCAGAAATTACTTAGCTAAGAAGCTGCTGGAGTCATTCAATGGCCTACACAGAGCCCCAATCTCAACTCAATTGAGCAGATTTGGAATTTGATAGATCAAAGACTTGACAAATCAAAAGTTACTTCCAAAGAAACTTTATGGGAGTGTATTAGAGACATTTGAAGTAAAATCCCAAAGGACATCTTGATTAAATATGTTGCGACAATGTCTGAAAAACTGTTGTCAGTTATTAAAGCAAAAGGGGGACACACAAAATATTAATTGTTTGCTGAACTTCTACTGAGTTTCTGTTGTACTAAATAAGAATATTAATAAAATTTTGATGTTTCACCTGTGATGTACCTTCCATTGTTCTTCCAAAGTAGCCTGAAATCTAATTTTTGACATTGTTCTAACACTTTTGCACAGTACTGTATATGGAACAATGTGTTATGAGCTAAGCTAATGAAACAAAAATTGAGATTTGTGAAACATCTAGAAATGTTTTTTTTTTTTTTTATACTGTTATATGACCACGAGAATTTTGAAGAAAAGTGTGTAAGTGAAACAGCTAATGAAACATTATGGTGTGTCTATAATCATGTGTGGATGCATTTCTGCTGTAGGAGAGAGAGATGTTGTCAAAATTGATTAGTATTACGAAGAAAAAGACATATAACCATATTCTGGTTCATCACACAATACCCAGTGAATGATAATTCATTGGCATTGCATTTCAACATGAAAATGATCCAAAACATACTATTTTGTTGAATAAAAAATACTAGGAGGAACAGAGAAGAACTGATGGTATAAAAGTTATGAAATGGTCAGTGCCAAATTGTGTTGCTAATCAAAACGAAAATTTGTGACATGCATGGAAATTAATGTTGTGAAAAAGGGAGATTGTAAGCAAAAATGGAATGGCAGTAACAATCTCAAAAACTAACAACATAAATGCATAATCCATGTTGTCAAATAGTTAAGACAACAAGAAATCCTACTGAAACACTGATTATTAAATTTATTATGTTAAAAAATGGAGTTCTTGTGCCTAATATTGTAATCATGAGTATAAAACAACATGTAAATCAAAATAATACTTTCATTTTGCAACTTTACACCTATTTACAAGTTTTCACAAAAATTAATAACAATTTAGATCTACTAGATTGTTTCAAAAGATTTTCAAAAAAGAAATAAACACGACACATATAAAACAGGTAGTGATTATAAACAGAGCATTAGCTAAAGACACTACATAATTAGGAAACTTTAAAAAAACATGCTGTTCTTGTTAAATTAACTGTTATGAGAACTTCTAAACTAAAATTCTAGGACAGAAAGCAACATCTAGAATTCATTGATTAATCCAACAACTAAAATAAGGATATTTAACAAAACAATTTTCTTCTAAAAGTTTTTGAAAGTTCTATTTACATGATTTGAACTTATATTTTCATAAATAGTTAAACTTTAACCTCTATGTTATCACCTATCTTTCTTCACCAACACCTACCAATTTTTTTATTAAATAATTATGATATTTTTCCAAGTTAAAACTTTGAAATAATATAAATGGTAATTATCCATTTTCATATAATATCACACATTATATATATATATATATATATACACACACACACACACACA
>NW_013665834.1:115933-129414 GCF_000517525.1 Limulus polyphemus | reverse complement strand
GTGTGTGTGTGTGTGTGTGTGTGTGTGTGTGTATATATATATATATATAATTAGGTACTATCATTTTATACATATATAAAATAGTATGTAAGAAATCCTAGTTGTTATGTACCATCTTCCTGATTTGTGATGGTGACCCGTACTGTGTCTACAGATCCAATAATAGCTCCTCCAGCAGAATCAGTCCATAGATTGCCAAGTTTCAGGAGGAAATACTCACTGTCTTCAAACCTTGCATCATCAACTATTGATACTACACAGTTTTTACTCTGTGTGTTAAAATGATATAAATACTTGTTGAAACTTTATATAAAGAATACTTTAAAAACCTAAACTTTCTTATAAATATACAATACTAAATGTATTTCAATTAAACTAGTTTACATAGTAAAATTATTAACAATTATGGTAAACAGAAGTGATAAATTTATTAATATTTTATAATACCATTTAATTAATATTCTTTAATTTGTTAACTAGGTTTCAAAGTTTATAGTTTGCAATAAAAGATTGATTTTTATATTCTAAAATGTCATATTTTTTTCATGGAAATTAGCATCTTTTTTCCTGAAAGATTTTATTTCCTTAGTTTTAAAGCACCTATTCTAAATGAACTGACCTTTTCACCTGGAAAGAAAGTTATTTTTGACAAATCACTTTTTGGACGTTCTTCAAAGTCTTCTCTGACATAGGCTGTTTTTTGTAGAGTGTAACACAACACAGACAACTTGCTTGACAAGTCACCAGTCCTGACAACTGGGACTTGTACAATTCCACTACTTTCTTTGATTACAAGCTTCTCCACTTTAAACTGTATGACAGGAACTGGAATATAAGAATAATTAGAGTTGATACCATTTTAAACAGTTACTGTCTTTACTCAGCCATATTATTGATTTCTTAGAAAATCCTGATAAAAGAGATAAAAATAAACAGAAATATTCTTCCATTTCTATTTACCTAACAAAACTAACTACTCAATAAATTTGCAATCACAACAAACTTACGATCAGATAAGGAGTCACTGATGATAACAAAAGCTTTGGCTGGATCAGCTAATGAACTTCCTATAGGCGTACTTAGAAAGACTATAAAAGTCTCATTTCCCTCAACTTGAGGACTGGATAGATCATCAAGTATGGAAACTGGACAACCCTAATAAAAACATATAATTACTGTTTAAAACATAAAAATAAGTAATTATTGTAACATGACACATAAAGCTGCTACTAATAAAATTTTAGAAACTCACAAGTATGATAATCACAGTGTAATAAACACATTTAACATGTAGATAAAGTTATTAGATCTTAACATATAAATCTATGTTTCACTCACACCATGTTGGAATGTCAACTGAAATATACTTTTAACAGCTGGAATCTCATTCTGTGCCATTAACTATTTATGCACACTAAGATCAACCACTTTTGTATAGGCCAAACCTTCATGGTGTAATAAAAAATTCTATATTGCCCAAACAACAATAAGGCATTACTTTTCAGTGTTACTATTTCCAATCAAAATCTGTTAAGATACAACTAGCTAAACAAATGATATTATTTGATTTACATCCATATGACTATTATAATTGCAACTAATACCACAATACATACATCACAGTATATTAAACAAGACTTTGAAAAATGTTGAAAATTCAGAATTGGATCGGCAGTTACATAAAGCTTTCAATAAGAAAAAATTTTTTAATTTTCCAGAGTCTACTGAAATATGCTGGCTGATAGCAAGTCAGTGGTTACTGTGGCATACCCTGGAGCTGAGGTTCTCTGTTTGCACTACATTACAATAAAAATAATATGTGCTTTGCACAATGGGGCCAAGGATATGATACAAGATGATGGTCTAATCCCAATACTCAGTTTGACAAAAGTAGAGTTGCCAGTGGGTGTTAGGAATGGCTGGTGCAGATTTCCCTCATGTAGTTTCATGTGAAATCAAACAAACTTCTACAACACAATTCATTGAAAAATGGATAGTTAAAAAAGAACTTTTTATATAGTTGGTTAATTTGAAAAACTTACAAACAGCTTTAACAATTTTAAAACCAAAAACTTAAGTATTACGGTAATTCCTGACTAACCAACAGTCATTACAAACATGATAAATGGAGACTTCAAACAAAAGAATGAAATATTTCTTAGTTTAATGGTAAATCCCAGAAAATGTAATTTTTCAATCTACTGCTAATATTAACTGGTATTTCCCAATGGTGAGATGATAAATCTGAAGTAAATATAGGTTTTATATTTGTCAAAAAAAACAATTAATCATCAATCCATGTTATATCTCTCAGTGATTGTAATGGCATTTAAATGCCAATAACCTATAGTACAGAGAACCTAGTTTCAGAAGTGTCTTTATTTTGTACAATAAATACTGGAGGTGACTATTAATAAGAATATTACCTTACAGTTTGTTTGTTTGCTTGTTTTGAATTTTGTGCAAAGCTACACGAGGGCTATCTTTGCTAGCCGTCCCTAATATAGCAGTGTAAGACTAGAGAGAAGGCAGCTAGTCATCATCCCCCACTGCCAATGCTTGGGCTACTCTTTTACCAAGGAATAGTGGGATTGATCATCACATTATAATGCCCCATGGCTGAAAGGGCGAGCATGGTTGGTGGGACGTGGATTTGTACCTGCGACCCGCAGATTGTGAATCGAGCTCCCTAATCACCAGGCCATAATTACCTTACAGCTTTTGTTGTCTATACTGCTCTATGTTACTTCTATGAGCCAGAAACACTCAGTACAGAGAATGAGAGGATAATGCAAACCCAATATCAATAGCACATAAAAAGAAAGCCCCAATTAAATTCAAAGATTTTTTATTTGCAATTTCAGTGATCCAAAGAACAAATGGAAATTTTTTTATACATTTGTAAACTGTTTATTAAAACCTTTGGTTACTAATTTATCTAACTTTAATGTAGAAATTGAACTAAAGATTAATCTTTTAGAATTAACATTCAAAAATCATGTTCAAAAGACAAAAAATCCATTCCTAATAATAAAGAAAATAAGTTATTAGCATCAAAGCACTTGTACTTGAAGTAATATCTTCCTAACCTCAGTTTCACTAAAACTGTACATGTGAATGAAGCTATAAATTAATTACAAAAAGCTAAAGCAAATTAATAACTGAAACCACAGTGCAGTATTCATAACAAACCTTTTCTTAATGTGAATAATACTGCAAAACAGGAATTCACTATCATTACTGATTTGAATTCCTTCTATACAACTAAAAGAAACTACTTTTTCATGGACAATACATCTATTGTTACTCATTTATTCCTATATAGTTGTTTCTTTCCAATAAATTGTTCTTTGAGATGCTTAAAATAAAGTTTTTCTTGAACCTGAGAATTACCACAAGTGCAAAGTGGAGAAACAGCATTGAGTGAGTACTAAGAATTTCAATAAGAAAATCTGAAAGTCTAGAATGAATACAGTCACTAAAGGAAGAAAAATTAGGATTGGGCCTTAAAAGGGAAAACACATTTTGTGAATGATGAAACAATTCCTAAACGGTGCAAGGACAAGAAGCATAATGTAAATCATTTTTACACATGATTTATAATTTATAAGAATTGATATTTATTATATTCTATTAACAGGTGGTTTAGACATATTCTTAAAGTATCCCGACAACTGAATTACATAAAATTTCTCATCACAAGATGACAAAAAAGACAAAACCTGGAACCAAATTGGTCCACAGAAGTTTTGTCTTTCATGTGTAAAAACTACTGAAATAATTACCATTCTCAAAAAAAATTATGATAAGCATGCATACTATTACCATTTAGATTATGTCTTCACTTAATACATATTTATAAAGTAATAAACATAAATAGTGCAGTCAAGAAATAGCTAGAGTTCTTCCCTGTATAAGGAAAGAAGCTCAAAAATAAATAGTATTTTTTTAACACTAACAAGCACATATTTCAGTACAATCTTTTTCTTTTCGTAATAATGTACAGTATAAATAATATTTACTACTGTTCCTTTCTTAGTAATATGCAACATATTTTATCAGACTCTCATGTTCAATCAGACAACAGTGTACAAGGTAACAGGTATGACAAGTATCTCCTTAGTAATACTTGTAACAAACATAAATGGTATTAGTATTTTCAACCTGCACAGCACCTTAAAAGCATATGGGCTAAAAAGCCAGGTCAGTTACCCATAAAGTTTAATTATATCCATCTCTAATTTTGACCTATTGACCAGAGACAAGGGAGCAAGCCAGAAGCATCTGCTGCCATAACAGACAGCCATATCTGACTTCAAATGAAATACAGGATTGACAGTAATTCATATAACATTTCCACAATCACAAGCACAGTATTGAGGCACAAGCTTTGAGACTTCAGATTCATGGCCCAGCATGATGACAACACATGGCAACTCTAATGTTTCACCAGCACAGAATAGCTGGTAAAATCTATTGTTGTTTTACACTCTAACATAAAATATTTCACATTAATTTAGTACTTCTTAAACAATAATTAATGAAAATAATAATTTTCAAAATGTTAAAGCTTATTGAAATTAACACTCACTGCTGAGGTCTGGCCTACTCCAAAAGTTATTTGAATGGAACTTGGAACATAGTCCTGTCCAGGTAAGGCTGACGAAGGATCAGAGGGGAGAGTTCCACACCAAACTATTGTTGGTTGGGACAGATCTGGACCTTCACGAATGACTTCTATTTCAACCTCTCCTGCTTCTTCATTAAACAGAAAGACACTTTGTGCCAGGTAAACTAAGGATTCTGAAAAATAAGTGAATATTTCCAGGATTTAAAACAACTTTTCAGAATTGTTTCATGTTTAAGAGGGAACTGTTGTTTCAGAGATCTGGAATAATTTACAGAAATGCTGTTTTAATCATTTATTATGGCAAATGAAAGTATTTTTATAATTATATATCATTCAATATATCAAAAAATTACTTAAAATTACCTAGATAGTTTTTCAGTAAAAAATAAGGATGCAGAGAAGGAAAAAAACAAAAATCCTCATTAATGTATAATTTAGTCAGTGATTAGCAATTATTGTTAGCAAATGGTTTAATGCACCTATTATTTGGATGAATATTTTAATATAGCATAAAGCTGTTTTGATAACAAAAAGTTATACTTGTAATGCTTACCATCATTAGGCCCATCTATTACAACAAGAGCTTTTGTTATATTCCCTATTCGAGCCTTAGATGATGGACTGGTGAGAACAATTTCAAACTCTTCTTTATCCTCAAAGAGGCTATCATCAATAATCTAGAAAAAAAGCAGAATTATATGATATGAGTATTTATGATAATAACTGTAATTCAAATGTAAAGAATACTTAACCATGGATCATATCTACACATGGGAGTTCTAAGTTATCAATAAATGCTTTATTAAGTAACAATGAAATGTTTGTTTGTTTTGTTAAGTTTCACCCAAAGCTACTCAAAAGTTATCTGCAATATATATACATTTCTAATTAAGAAGTGACAGACTAGAGAGAAGACAGCTTTTCAACACCATCTACTGCCAACTTTTGGGCAACTCTAAACAAATAGTGTGATTGATCATCACATTATAATGCTCCCACAGATGAAAGGGTGAACATGTTCAGATGGGATCATGGGTGTTATAAGTTTTTCTTTATTCATTCATTTCATAATTTCACACTACTTTGCCCCCCCCCAAAAAAAAACTGCTATTTCTCAATACCATGGGAAAAATGTATCTTACTGTTAGATATGAACCATTAAAATAAAATTATAGCATTTACTTAAATATAAGAATATTCAGTAGCAGAAGATAATCTTTATGTTAGTGCAGTGCAACTTCTTTCCTATTATACACATTTACAAAGTTTTTAAATTTGTCTAGAATTCTACTTGTAACTCCAGTCAAAGCTGTGTGTTAATTAACACTAGGTGTTACTTTCTGTAGTAACATTTAGTCAAAGAAGCTATCTAATGATCGGTCAGCTATAGAGAAAATGTGAATCATTACAACAGTTATGGTATTTTCAGTAGGATTCATTTTTCTATATACTGAAAAAGTTAAACTTCACTTGTAAATGTTTTGTTGATGTTCAGTCTGTTGATCATGTATATGTACTTTTCCTTTTAATTAATTAGCCAAACAGTTGATTTCTAAATGAAGCTTAATTTCATCTTACTTTATTAAATGCAGTTTGTTACTTTATTTTAAATTAAAGATATTATATCATTTTAATAGGTCATTTCAAGAAGTTAACTTCATTAATTCTCACAAAAATGCAACAGATAAATGAAAAGTGAACTGAACAAAAACTAATCCCATGAATAAAGTTTCTATTTTTGTTGAACTTCTTTTGATCTAATTACAACAAACTATTTGTACATCTATATTAGATCCTCAAACCTCTCACTGGAATACCATATTAGCATTGTACATGATTCATTCAATATTAGAGAAAAATATATCTTAGTAGCAAATATGATTTTCTTACAATAGCAAAATAAATTTGTTTTTGATGTAATTCAGCCTATAACAGAGAACAATTTTATATCTATATCAAATATGATTGATCCTATGCTAGAGAAAACATTTATGTCAGTATTAACATCTAAATTATCACAGTAATAAATACCTCATATGATTCAAAATAAAAAAGCTATATACATATATATATATATATATATATATATATCTAACACTGCACATGACTCACAATTTCACAAAAAAACATATGATTCATTCCATACCAAAGAATATAACACTTAACACCAATATAATTCATCCCAAACTAAAGGATAACAGTTGCATGCAATCCACCTCCAGTCAGATAACAACAAGATATGATTCATCCTTTATCATACAACATTAAGTTACTGACTATCATTAAAGCTGAGTATCACATTTGAAGATTATCTAATTACCTTAACACTGCTAGTACTTTTGTAATTCTTAAACAAAACACTGTTTTAATATAATAAAGGTTTGTTCTTTTCCTAACACTGACATTTAATTTTTAAAATGTTTAGTGTTTCTCCTTAGATAAAAATCACAGGTGTTCTAAAAGTCTGAAGAAACAATTAGTTTAATATTACATGCCACAAATTATCCCACAAAGAACAGTTTCATCACATATGCCATAAGCTACCCCAAAAAGAACATAGTTTCTTCACATGTGCCACAGTTTATTTTGTTATCATATGTGCTACATGTTATCCAGAAAAAAATAAACATAGCTTCATCACAAGTGCCACAAGGTATTTCAGGAAGGGCATAATTTCATTCCATAGGAAATAACATAACTTCATCAAATGTGTCACAGGTTACCCTTAGGACAACATAGCTTTATTACATGCTGCAGCAGATTATCCAAGAAGAACATAGCTTTATCCCACATGCTGTGCGCTATGAAGGAAGAGCATAACATACACTTTTAGTCACTTTTGTGAAAAATGCTATAATAACACAGCTGATCTATCCCATCTCTAAGACAAACCCTTATTTTGACAACACATGCTTTCTGTACTATCTCTGAGGATATTATTAAATGTTACAAGTGATTTACGGCATCCTTGAAGGATATATTTACTTGTAGTATCATAAGTACTCCGTGTAATAGCTCTACAAGAAATACTTTAACATCACCTGTGCTTCATGTCACAACTGGTGGGAAAAATACAACATAGGTTCTGTGTGCAACCCTTACAACAGAAATATTCACTATAACATTACAAATACTAATAAAAACAGACATTGCAAAACTATTGCAACCCAAAAGACAATTTCTTACCTTAACATCACAAGAGCTTCTTGTCACTCCTGAGGGAAATACCACCCTGGACACTTCATTGTTAGGTCGTGACCTGAAATCAGCCCCAGAGTCCAGTTGATCAGCCTGGCTGCCATCTGCTGTCAGAGGGATTGTGTAGCAAATAGCTGATATAGCATGGCTTACATCCCCTAAAAAGGAAGGTTTATTTAAATTAAGGAAAATGTATTATACACATTTTTACTACCAATTGTATATCCAAAAAGTACAATGATAAACTGCCAGATTTTCCAGATTGTATTGTGCCATTCAATACTTGTAAAAATCACAATGGTATAAAATTACATTTGGTTAGCAAAACATACTCAACTGAAAGCACCGACAACACTTTATAATATAATTTGAATAGTATTCATAAAATTATGTGAAATAACTAGAAGGTTCTTCAGAAATGATATTCACAATAATATAACACAACAGTGAGATAACTAGAAGATTTTTCAGAAGTGATGTTCACAATAATATAACATGACAGTAAGATAACTATAAGATTCTACAACAGTGATATTCACAATAATATAACATGACAGTAAGATAACTATAAGATTCTACAACAGCGATATTCACAATAATATAACATGACAGTAAGATAACTATAAGATTCTACAACAGTGATATTCACAATAACATAACCCGACAGTGAGATAACTAGAAGATTCTTCAGAAGTGATATTATTTTAAAAACAGTTCACTGAAAAAACTATTCATATTAGCACTTTTGCATGATACAGGGTAGAATCTATACAACTGTTTCTGAAAAAAGTGTTTTGATGTTGTCAAAGATTGAAATTAATCTACTCCATATTCCTATTTCACACTATTTTCCTCCAACCAGGCTTGCCTTCTGTGCCACCTGTTGTCTCTTGGTTTGTTACCAAAACATTTCTTTCCTCAAATCTTCATTTTTGTTTTCTACAGGCCTGATCTTTTTGTGATACTGGAATTCTTGTCTTGCATTGCATTTCTCAAATGGTTTTCTGTTTCAGTTTTTCCATGTGTTTTTTAATAACTGATTAATCTTCCTATTGATTGGTTCTAAAATTCATCTTGTACAGATATTACCATATTACCATTTATGGTTAACAAAGTACTCATGCACGAAAAGGATAGGACTTTTATTCATTTTGTTTTTATAGCACTAAAGGTTAGTATCCTGGATTTAGCAGGCTGCATTATTTTAGTACTTACAAAACTCTGATTACAAAACTAGCTTATGATGTTACTAGCCTGGAATATGCTGAATATAAGGAAGTGATATCACCATAATGCATTGATGGCAGATGTCAGCTTTAAAAAATAAATTTTAAGCACCCAAAAAAATAAACCCAATCAAGTTCCTCAACCACTTCCAATATAACTAGTGTATGAATTACAATTTGAATTTAATATTATCATTTATGTAAAAGAATAATAATAATAAAACATCTGCTTCTTTTCGAATGTAATATAATGAAAACAGCTTGCCTCCCTGCTTTCATTAACAACTTTGTCCTGAGAAAATTAATATGCAGCATGGTACATTTTACTGAAGGGTCATTTTAATTTTTGTGAATACCAAGTTAAAACACTGACACATACAATGCATATAATGGTGTCCATAAACATTATTGCATAAAACACCTAAACTGAAGGGAAAGTTTGCAATGAACACTGGAAGTAATTGTTGGGTAGGCTCTGCTTTTTTCACACTAGATGTTTTATTAATTTCTAATATTAGTATTATACGATTGTTTCTTAAACACACACTATAAAAAAAAGAAAAATAATAAAACAGCTGTGTCATCATCTAAATTTCATGCAAACAAGTTCTTTTCTGACACTTTAATAATAAAATATAAATAGATATTTGCAGTAAGGTGGAAATTGCAGTCCAAATATTCTATGCATTTTAATAAACATACAGTGGTATATGTACATTCTATTCCTAAATAAAGAGGGATATATAACTTGAAGAAAACGTTTTATGTGACAATAGAGTATAAGAAAGTTTTTAGATGATGTCCCCACCATGCATCATGGGAGAAATCAGCTTTAAAGAAAATATCTTCAAGTGCAAAACATATTATGAGTTCAGTAAATCAAGCCAATCAAAAATTTCAGATACATTTATAAGATTGTTTTTTAATTGATGTATAGATCAAAATTTGAATTTAATACCATTAATACTCTGGCATCATAAGGGCATTCTCCTGAATAAATTAATGAGTATCATGAAACATTTTATTGAATTATTGTTTTCTTTTCATTTTTGTAATTAATAAACTAAAACACTGACATGTAATGTGACAGGAATGAGTTCACTATACCATACTAAATCAGTAATGTTTAAAATAAAGTAATACTGCTGCTTTTAGAAAATTACTTCATTAGTATTGTTTATTATAACATACAGTGACAATTATTTATGCAAAACCTCATTAATATATTTAAGAATAATACACTAACAATGATTTTACAACTCAATGTTTTATTAATAGTATTCACAACAAAATAATTAACTATATAATTAACTGCTTTTCTAATCTCATTTGTAATATTCACAACAATATAAATGAACAGTACATAAACTATACAATACTTAAGAGTAATGTTCACAATAATTTACAATGACAGTTACTGAATTGCTAAGCAAAATCTTACTTGCAATGTTAAAAAATAAAGTAACAGTACATCAACTAGAAAATCCTTACCAGTAAAATACACAATACTATATTGACACTGAGTTAACAATGCTGCTTCACCAGAAGTGTTCACAATTATTAAGTGATAGGGAGTTGTACAAAACTAAGTAATGTCACTTTTAATAAAAACTGACAGTAAGTGAACTGTAAAATACTTTTAGTTGTAGTTTCTCAAAATGACAAAAAATAAGATTAAAATTTAATAAATAATACTTCAATGGAAGTATTCATAATATAGAGACATAGCAATTGTTAAACAGTTTAGATACCCAAGTATAAATACAAGTACTGTATGAAAGTCACTGGTACAATTTATAAAATGCTAAACATTTCATGCTAATGGTGAGGAATGAATTACATGATAGAACCTTTGTAAGATAAAAGCTATTCTGTAATAATACACAGATAATGACAGTACACAAGATTTATACAACAGCGTTTCCTGAAAAATGCTGATATGACTGACAACATAAGCCATGCCATTGTTAAACTCCCATGTTTATTAAACCTATACAAAATAGAAATACTTTAATTAGTTGCTTTCAAGACATCAGTAAGTATAAATGTTATGCATTTGTCTGTCTGTTTATTACAACTAACTTCATTTTCAGTGCCATATATCTCCATAAAAAGTAGTTAGGGAAAATATCCTAAAAACACAATGCACCACTCACCTAAAACAAAATGGCAAGTTCAAAACAACAAATGACCTTAAGAATGATGAGAAAATAGAAACAGATGAACAAAATTAAGGGCAGCAAAACATAAGAATAAAAAAGGTCTAATTAACTGATGTAAGACATTATTTAAAACAATTATATATGTTTCTCATAAATCAAACCCTGAAGGTTGAATCTATTACTAGGATTTGTGTAAATGGCAAAAACTGTTTTCTATTATATATATTTTACCAGTTCGTCTCACACGAGCAAACAAGTAGCTGTCAGTTTCATTAATGTGAAAAACTTGTTCCTCAAAGCTGATCAATGGTTCTGTAAAAGATTAAAAAATTTTGTATTTAGTTTCATGTTAATTAGTTATTATAACTACAATACAATGGTTGAAACAAAATTTTGATTTTTTAAGCAATGATTCTTTTTTTCCAGCCTCTTTTATATTATAATGCAAATGTTAATCTATAAGAACATAATTATCTTATTGATAAATGAAAATAAATGCCTTAATATCTGTACTTTTAAACTAAGATATTTAACTTTACACCTACACATTACTAGTCTATTTTTACATAAAACTGAATATATTGTTTGAGTCTCAACAATTAGAGTCTTGTATAACACATACACCATTGTACATAACCTTTGAAATAATGTTCAAGATTATTCACTCACTAGTGTATCAATCACTTACATGTTTTCTGAATTCTAAGAGCAATACATTTTACATTCTTCAAATAGTTTACAAACACGTGAGCAGAGAAACAATAAATAAATACGAATTTCTACAAATAAAATCTATCTTTACCATCTTCAATGTCATCAATGAAAACTTTGGCCACAGTTGGTTGTCCCAACAATGCATATGATGGACTACTTAACTCCACTGTGAAATCTTCTACTCCTTCATACACTGAATCATCATTGATGAAAACAGTACAAAACTTTTCATCCTCCCATTCCTCAAACTGGACCTGTAATCACCCACCAAACTTTTTCACTCAAATGTTTAATTTCAAAGATTTTTAAAATACTAATTGAATTTTATATGTAGTCAAACCAGACCTGTAAAAATAAAATAATCATTTTTAATTATTACTTTATAATCACAAAAACGTTTGGAAATTAAAATACTGTTTTAAGTTTTAAAAAATGTAAACAGATTTTGTTCTAGTATCTTTTGAGGTAAAATGATAAGACTTATGATCTATAGATCCAAAATGTCCTTTTGTAAAAGACATTGGTTTATATTTTAGAATGAATCTCTGTGTCAAGAGCAAGAATCACAAATAAAAGTAGCAATATCAAATGTCATTCCTTGAAATAATTAATTCTGGCAGTTAAAAACTACCTATAATTTTAAAATAACACAATATGATTTGTTTGTTTGTAATTAAGTACAAAGCTACATAATGAGCTATCTGTGCTCTTCCCACCACAGGTATCAAAACCCGGTTTCTAACATGAGAAGTCCGCAGGCATACCACTGTGCCACTGGGGGGCCACAATATGATAATCATATCTTCTTGATAATAAAAATGTCTTCATACTCTAGTGGAAACACACCTGTCCTGAATAAGGTACAAAGTCTTGAGTACTGGAATGGTGGTTAGAATTGAAGTTTGCTGTACCATCTCTAGTAGCACATTGGACAATAGAATACTGTAAAAATACATCACAAATGTACCACATCAGGTCTGAATTTGGAAGTTTGATATCAATGTTACACTGTACAATTGATATATATATATATATATATATATATTCCTAATATACAAAATTTTCCCAAAAAGTAATAAACAAAACAAAATTTGTTAAATGCCACAACTCATATGTGATTATATATTCAACCAAAAGTTATTATATGATAGGGTGCAAAATAAAAACCAAAATATGTAACATATATGATAAATGTACCCTTTCTGATGATAATAATCATATATGTTAAAACAGATATTGTTGTTGGTGTAGTTTTATTTAACAGACATGTGCCTACTTTTATTGATATTATTGAATTTTGGTATGCCAAAATAAATATGTCTTATTGGTATATATTTACATTTTGTTTAATTCATTACCTGCTGTAATGCTTGGCATCATCTATGACAAGTGCTGATAAAAGTTTTATTGCAATATCGTCGTGTTTTCAATATAAACAATAATAATAATAACATACCTAAAACATATAATCTTTCCATTTTTGTATTTATGACGCACATGTATGTTGTGAGCAAATGCAAAAAAAAAAAAAAATGTCAAACAATAGCACAT
>NW_013665834.1:109862-114933 GCF_000517525.1 Limulus polyphemus | reverse complement strand
AACGAAAATAAGCAACAAATGACAAAAAAAAAAAAAAGAAAATAGCAAAACATGCACATGTGCATCCTCAACAGTGAACATGATAAGCATTTCTATGTTTGCAATATCATTCTGCCCATACAAACTGTTTTGACACTATGAAAAAAAAACTACATAAAATGTCTGATCACAACATTAAGACTTACCTGTTTCAGATTTCCTGATCTCTTCACTTTTAGTTGTACCATTCTGGAGCTCTCACTAATATTATAGGTCTGTTTAGAAAAACTAATCCTTGCCCAACGTACATGGAAAACATTCTCACTGATGATGTTTGGTTTAGCATCTTCCACATTAAAAACAAATTTGTCACTTGTTACATTACTTGCATCAGTTAAAATGTAGCGTAACATGCCAGTGTTGATGTCATCTATCAGTTCAATAAAAAATATCCAAAATATATTTTCCTTAATTATAGTTATTTCACATAATTAAAAATTAAATGCTGTACATAAAACTACTATTTATACACATGTCAAAGAAATGAATTCACATAAAATATTTTGGAATTTTCAAATTCTGTCATCAGATTTAAAGCCTCAAAAAATTAGTTCACAATATGTTTAAAACGAAAAATAATATCAGCTATTAATGGAGAAGTTTTTGATACAACCTAAAGTTTAGAAAGAACACAGATTTAAACAGACACAATATAAAACAAAGTATGATAAAATGTGTGGCAGATACATCTTTAATAATATTGCTAACAAAAAATGTTTTAAAGAAAGTGTTAAATATAGGTATAAGCACCTGCATCTGTGAAAATAATAATAATAAAGATTAATACTAATAATTAAAAGTAAAAGCACTGGGAATCTGAAAATAATCAGACAACAGGGACGATTGGAGCTTATAATTTAGTGTTGGACAACCTCTGAAAATGGAAAGGCTTTATTTAATAAAGAGTTCATAACCTGTTGTTCTGGAGTTTTTGAATTTTCAAGAAGGATGGGGTGGTTGTTATTCTCACTATGTAATCAGAAACAAGACATAGGTGGAGTTAGCTAGCTTTAAACTATTATTTAGATTATTAAAAATTTATTCCCAATCAAAGATGCCCTGCACTCTAATTTTAATCAATGAAAATTTGAGCAACTTCTTAGGTAAGCCCTCAAGGACAATCACATTGCTTTTAATGGGGTGGCAATGGAAGTATCCCCTAAGTTTGACTCTTGAGAATATCATTCTTTGTTATCATGACTGTCAGTGACTGGATAAATGTCTCCTCTATTACAAACTAGTACTATAGAAGATATGTTGATGGTATTTTCATACATTTTGACAACATTGATCATGCCAAGATGTTTTTAGAAATACCTAAACTTGTAACATCATGCTGTAAACTTTACATGCACAATCTCTTTTCCACATCTGTTTGTTGCAAGAAAATATTTATTGGCTTTACATTCGTTTCAACAGTTTAATACCAGACTCATTCAAGTGTAATCTTGTTCTAAGTCTCCTAAAAAGGGTGTATAATATCTATTATTGCTATTTCTGTTTTCACTATGAATTTTCCAAAAATCATAGTGTATTACAAAGTAATGGCAGCTCCCCTTAATCATCCCTACCACACACTGTCTCAACAAAGTTTGAAACTAAAATCCTGAGTTCAAAAATCCTTTATAAATACACTTGTGGTAGCTGTAAAGCTACCTATATTGCTAAAACTACACATCACCTACAAATACTTACACATGACACATTTAATTGATTTAATTATTTCCAGAGTTTGAGTGTTTTGATTTTTTATTAATAGTATTAATATGTTTTATTATTATTATTTTATTCTAAAAATCCAGGTGTTTATACTTACATTTAATCCTTTTTTTTTATAATGATTTCTTTTAGCACTAGTATTAAAGATACATCTGCCAAAAATTTTATTGTACTTTCCATCATATTGTTATCATTTAAATCTGTGTTCTTTCTAAACTTTTGGTTGTATCAAAAAAACTTCTCACTTAATAGCAAATGTTATTTTTTGGAACAGAATACTGTGAATTAACTTTCAAGGTTTTAATTCTGTCAATGAAATTTGAAAAATTTACAAAATGTCTAATTAAAGATGTTTTTGATACTACCTTGTTATTAATATCTATTACATACAATACATCTTAAATGCTCTACAGGAAAACTGAGTCAACAAAAAATATAAAACTTTCCTTAAAAATGTACATAAGAAATCTTTAGATTTGAATTAAGAACAAAATATGAACTAACTTTGCGAGAACATTAAGACTGGAGATCCAGGATTGCTGGCAAGCTCTAGATGACCATGAATAGGGGCTTGAGTCACTGTGTACAAAAGATCCTCTGGTCTAGTGTCAGCATCTTCAGTTAGTAGATCTCTCTTGGTAATAGCATTCATAGGCTGTCCAAAAACAAAGTTATATCTTCTCCATGTAAAAGTTACATAATGTATTCAATATCATAAATATCAAAATACTTTGCTTGTTGTTGTTTCTCACAAATACTAACTAGTCACAGTCATTTTCTTTTCAGACATATCTAAGTATTGTGGAATCATGTATTACAAAAGTACAGCAGAAAACTAATGAATAAAACTACCTTTCCTTCAAATATTTCCAAGTACTGAATCCCAAGGTTAGCTGTTAATATTGGAGTTCCATCATCTACTGGCAATACATTAATGGAGAAGACCTATGGAAAAACTATTTTTTAATATCTGCAAACACTATACATTAAAATCATCAGTGACAGTGAGAGTTTCTCTCCAAAAACATTTTTCAGTTATTTATTTATTTAGTTACTCAAAAAGTGGAATGGGCTTAAAATATGAGAAAAAGTAGTTTTGGAAAATTCTGTTAATTTGAAATTGCCTTCATTTTTGTTATTACTAGACTCTCATATCTGCTGGTCAACTTCAGCTTAACTGTTTATCACAAGGTCATTAATTGTGACAACAACATTACATTTTGTACAAAAATGTTGCTTGTTACACGATAAACCCTCAGATGTTCCAGGAATATATTCTTTTAACAAGTGGTCAACTACCAAAAGGTGGAACTTAAACAATGTCATTCATAAAATAAAATAAAAAAATCTCAATATATATTCCAAAAGTAAAAATATTTTGTTTATTTGTTTGAAGTTAAGCACAAAGCTACACAATGGGTTATCTGTGCTCTGCCCACCATGGGTATCAAAACCCAGTTTCTAGCACTGTAAGTCTGCAGACATACTGCTGTGCCACTGGAGGGCGGTAAAAATAAAACCTTTTTAATATGTTATAACTGTTGTAATACATGAAGTATCACTTTTGATATTAGTTTGTTATGAACATCAGACTCCAGAAGTAGACTGTTTACTTAACAATTTACTGTCAATGGAACAATTCTAAAATTAATTACATTAAAAACGATATTTTTTTAATAAAAGCTATCTCTAGATGTAACAAAGAAGAAATTTTTTCGGTCCTGAATGAAAAATTCACTCATTAAGCAGTGTAGGAACAAAATTACTGAAATAAATATGTATATCAATGTTAAAACTAACTTACTGGTTACATACTAAAGTGCTCAAATTTAATTGATTTCATATCTATATTCAATCATATGTTTTATGTTTGGGTGTTTAATGTTTAAAGTTTCAGGTATATGTCATCACACTTGCCATTTTCACCATTTATATGTGAGAGCATCTGTCCACTCTAGCCTCCACACCATATATTGTTCCTCCATTTTACATATCCAATCTTTAACCTCCTTAAAAACCCTTATCTGGCCCAGGAGCCTTATCTTTCTTTATACTTCCCAATCTTTTTTTAACCAGGTCTGAATTAATGCAGTGATCTTGTTCGATCTTGTTTCCATCTATCAATTGTTCAAGATGTGGAATACTGCTTAAAGTTTTATTCAAAAAAACCAAAGAAAAAGAAAATTAAATAACTCAGCCATCTCATAATCATCAGATACTAGCCTTCCTTCATTATCCCTCAAGGGTCCTACCCTATCCTAACATTTTTGTTTACTCTTAATGTATTTTAAAAAGTCATTACTGTGAATTTTTACATTTTCAGCCAACCTTTTCTCATACATCCTTTTGGATTTCCCAATTTCCTGTTTCACCAACTTTCTTGATCTTCTAGATCTCCTGTCATAACAGTCAATTTGGATTTCTAAAATTGATGATGCCTTTCTTTAATTTTATCGCTTATACTCTTTGTTAACCAATATGTTTTTTTACTTGCAGCTACCCCTTTCTTTCTAAAAGGAATATGATTGTCTTGAATATTTAAAAATTTAACTTTAAAAATTTTCCACATCTGCTCAGCATCTCCAAATAACTCAGCTGCCCAATTCGCAATAGATAATTCTTGTTGCATCCCTTCAAAATTTGCTTTTTTGAAATTTGTAACCAAAATATCATAACTCCTTATCTCCATATGCAGCAAAACATTGAACCTAATATAGTAATGATCACTTTCACTCAAATGTTCTCCAATTTCCACCTTCTCAATCATTTCTGTATTTGAACAGCATTGTTTGTAGTAGATTCCTTAACTAATTGGTGAAGAAAGCCATCTTGAACAGTTTCTAAAAACCTCTCCCCCCTCATGGTTTGACTCTGGCATTTTCCAATCTATATGCCTGAAATTAAAATCACTCATAATTATGACTTCATTAACAGCCGAAATGTTAATCTCATTGTAAAGTTTCTCACTAATTTCATCAATATCATTTGGTGATTCATAACAAATTCCCACTACAATCCGTTTCCTTTTATATCCACTAATATAAACCCAAATGGATTCGATCTCCTTGATATTATCTTTGATATCCTCAACTTCAACAGGACGTTACTCACATTTTACATATAAAGCCACTCCTCCCCCTCTCTTTAGTACTCTATCCCTATTATATAGCCTGTAACCCTGTCTTTCAAAGAAATTTCCATGATCAAAATCATCTACATTTAACCATGTTTCAGTTATTCCAATTATATCAAAATCCTTCATTCCTACCAGTTCTCTAAAGTAATCTATATTTCTTATACTTCTATCTATTAC
>NW_013665834.1:96217-109610 GCF_000517525.1 Limulus polyphemus | reverse complement strand
TCTGCCTCTTATTCTTTTTGCAATTAGTTTATCCTGACCCTCACCACTGTCTAGTCCTAGTTTAAAACTTCGCTACAGCTGAGTTAATAGCCGTAACAAAGAAATCAGCCCCTATTAGGCTCTAATTAAATTTGGGAAACATACTAATCCAAATATAACAGTGATTATATTACTGATAAGTTAATCATTTATAAAAAAAAATCTAACACTTGCAAGGGATATAGTTACAAAAGTATGTGTTAAGATTTTGTTCAAGACTGATTTATTTCACTGTATGTACCATCACTGTTTTTTTTAATAAAAGCTATTTACACAGATATTAGCCCTAAACTGCTTTCTTATCAATTAGCTACAATATTAAATGTCCTTATTTGATGGGTATCTGGTATTAAAGGACACTGATGACTGAGAGGATGTTCCACGTAACTACAAAACTCAAGTCCCACAAATGATATGCAGAGAATCAAATGAACATAGATGGAAAGAAAATTGAAATAACAAATGAAATGGTATGTTATTCACAAACAGTATTTCTTTATCCACTAGTCAGTTTCTAATTTCATTGTAACTTTAACTGCTGCAGGAGCAGTGAGAAGGTTTCTAAATGTGTACACAAGATGAAGAAAGAATCACAAAAAAGAATGAAAGTGTAAGAAACACTTTCAACGGAGATAAACTCACAACTCATATAAACTTGTACTGATCTTTGTACCACCTCTTGGAATATGTATGGATGCACTTCTAATATGCAAGAGGTACTTCATAGTAATCTATGAACCCAACCTCAGACTGTGCCACAAGCTAATGATGTGGTTGAAACAATGGTTAACACACAGATTTCTTTTGAGAAAACAAGCTGTACTTGTTCATACAGTTATTTCTCCAAGAATCTGAGGCCAACTGTCTTGTATTCCTACCAAAAAGAAATAAACATAACAACATTTTTGTAGAGTTACAAATGCTATTGCTATTAGTCATAAACATGGCTATTAAAATAAGCACACATGGTTTATATAACTATTCTGAAACTATAATAAGATTGGAGGGGCTTCACTGGTGGGTTTCTAAAATGTATTGATATCTCAGCAAAATGAGAAAGTAGAAGGTCCAATATCTACTTTTTGTGTTTCTAATTGACTGTACACTCTAAAACCCATAACAGGGAAGAAAGAAAGCCTGTAAAGGAGAACTGTGAGTGCAAATGTGTCACAAGACATGGAGAAGTGAAGAGTGAGAATTTATTTAACTATGTTTTGTGAAATTAATAAATTAAAATTTATATAATATAAAGATTTGAATTATAAACTAAGTTTTTGATGTCAACTTTATTGACATACATTGATAATGAAGTTCTTTAATTAAATTTTGAATATAATTTTATAAAAGGATGTGACATGCACATCTTGAACAACCCAACAAGCAGAATGCATAGGGTTAATGATTAAACAAAAAACTGAAGAATGACAGATCATCAAGGATTATTGAGTTGTCACAATATAAAAGAAATAAAATAAAGAGCTGAATAAACAAATTCTACTTAAATTAAGGAAATCAAGATAAAATTTTAATGATGAATAATTGAATTAAATTAAGTGAATAAATTGCACATAATCAGAAGTAAGGATGAGACAGGAATGAAAAAAAACTAAGACAGGACTTCATCATCTGGTCATCATATCTCAGGCAAGAGACCACACTACCTAAAATACTGAAAATAATCTTTCTGCTAAAAACTGCATTCACAAAGCACTTCCTTTCTGTAGCTGAACAATCAGAAAACAGGCAACAGAATGCAGATATATCTTTGTCCCAAGATAAAGTAAGGCACAATACAACTATCCCATAGAACAGTACACAAGCTTCTTGACTGAAGAGACTACAGAAAATGACACCTATGGTTGAATTTTCAATAGGATCTCATTTTGATTTACCTAACTTCACATATAGAATTTTGAAAATATTTTACATTTTGAAGAGTTGAAATATACACTATAAGAGAGTAAAGTACACAGTATTTGCATACTACAAGTTTCTTAAGCTTCCTCAAAAACTTACTTAACAACAATTCTGAGTTCTCAAATTTTATCAAAAGTTTCAAGCTTGATTATGAAGTTTTCTTAGGTAGTTTTGATGATCTCTCATTGTACATTAACCACTAAATAAAACAATATACTATAAATTTAGTCTTTCAAAATGCTCTAACTGCTTATAGTCTCTCCCCACCCCACCCCAAGAACAGTCTTCAAAATCTTACACAACAGAATTCCATTTTCAAGTTATTACATAAATATTCAACTAAATTGATAGCCCAGATAAAAACAGTTCTCTGGTACTCTCTTTGTCAAATGTACCCATGTATCATCATTAAAAAAATATGGTTCAGTTTTTGTTTGGTTGACTTCAAAAACTTTGTTTTACACATGCTTTTATGATTACATATTTTTGGTTTTCTGAAATCATGTTCAGACTCACTCCTTTCCTCAGTATTTGAATTTAAAACATCATACAAGAATTTGAAAATCAAACACATTTTCCTGAATATGCTAATTAGAAGACCTGATAAGGGTTTTACTGCTGATTGCTAACATTTTAATATTGGTTTATAATCATATTTTTAGAGTTTTCTTCCTAACTTCTTTAAACAAAATTTGATAACTTTCTTAATTACTAGAACTTATAAGATTGTCAGTCCTGCTTTTAACTCAGTAGTATGAAGAGGACTTTATCAGAAAATGAATATACTGTTTAGCTTGAAGATTTAGTAATCAAGAAGACTGTTTCAGAACTTATGAACATGAAGGAACAGGTCAACATATAAACTATGGAAGATAAACGTGCAGCCATTTCTTTGTCTTATACTGGTGAACTGTCAATTCATATTCAATAAGCCTCAAAAACCTAGTTGGTTCTTGTTTCCTGCAAGTTTCAGTTCATGTCAATTTTTGCAGAAACTTCAGATCAAGATTAATGATAGAATAAAAAAATCTATTGCTCATTGGTCTTCTACAGTTACAGGTATCAGTCTTGTTATGTATGCTACAGAATGTCATTTACATTGACACTTGAATAACAATGTCAAAATGCCTTTGTAAGTATGTTTAATTTCATCTAATAATTTTTTATTGTCTCTTCAGCTTGTAGTGAGTAGGAGTTAAAGATACAGAGAACTGCTCTCATCAATGATTTTAAAACCTTCTCTCAACAAGATGAAAAATTTAAAGGAACTTTTTTCTAAACTATAGGGCTTCGCACTAAAATTTTCTTCAACAAAAAAAATTAATGTTACTTACTGTTGAGTCTCCAGCAGTGTTCTTTCTATAGCATCATTACATATTCCTACATTTTTATAAGTGTGCTCCAAGTATAACTATATATTCTTCTATTTATATAATTGTAATCTGTCAGAATATAAAAATATATATTCTTCTTTTTGCCAACTGTCAAAATAAAAAAGCTTTTAGTTATATATTTCAATAATATAAATAAATACTATATTGTTGTTCGGCTTAGGATTCTTGTACAGTAGGTGTCTGTGACTTGTTTGCAATAAATTCAACGATGAATAAACAGCATGAACTTCACTTGTTTTCAAATAATATATATATATTCAGAACAAGGTAAACGTATGTACAACAAAGTCTTCACACACTATAGATATTACAGGCATATCATAAACACTATATATGTGGTTCTCTCCTTGTCAAAAGTCCATTTAGGCCTATTCAATTACTTTAGAATTTCAGTTGACAAGCCGACCTATCTTCTCTACTACTATCGCACTAGTATTCTGAGTGAGATTCACTTACAATTGTGGCACGAGTTACCACAATCGTCTGGTATACTTTCTAAATATCCTCTGTTCCTTTTGTCAAAGTGCACTCACGCTGATTCAATTACTTTAGAACCATGCTTTGATGGAATAAATTATTTTTCTTATCTCTGTTTCTACTGTTAGTCTTACTCTAACATATTAAACATGAGGTATATGTCAATTGTTAGGCCTATCACTTCTATGGTAGTTAACTTCAAGCCGACTTATCTTCTCTACTACTATCGCACTAGTATTCTGAGTGAGATTCACTTACAATTGTGGCACGAGTTACCCCAATCATCTGGTATACTTTCTAAATATCCTCTGTTCCTTTTGTCAAAGTGCACTCAGGCTGATTCAATTACTTTAGAACCATGCTTTGATGGAATAAATTATTTTTCTTATCTCTGTTTCCACTGTTAGTCTTACTCTAACATATTAAACATGAGGTCTATGTCAATTGTTAGGACTATCACTTCTATGGTAGTTAACTTCATGCCGAGCTTTTCCTTGGTCTGTAACTTTACACTTTTTTGCTATTATCTGTCTCTTGCTTTCTGTTTGTCTCACACTATTTATATCTTTTTCACCTAATCATCTGTCCACCTTCTATATTCTCAACATCAATGTATTGCACGCGACGTTCAATAGTTTCAACACCAATAAATTGTTAATAAAACCTCCTACATTCGTCTGCTTTTAATTCTTATTGTAACAAAAAATAAACAATAATAAAATATTCATTTACAAAAACAAATCAATCAATAACATCAAAACTAAACAGTCTTTTCTATCATGATATAATCCAAGTAGCATTATATATATATATATATATATATATATTCTTACATCTTTTTATAAGTGTAATCCAAGCATCATTATATATTCTTATATTTTTATAAATGTAATCCAAACCTTAACAAACCAAGTTATTTATGAATTAGTTTCAACTAGTCACCTTATAGGCACTTGTTTATGTACACATTTCTAACTACATAAGTTACTTACTGATGGGTCTCCAGTAGTGACCTTATCACCATTCTTCTGAATTGTATAAAGAGGATTAGTGCCATCAGACACTGTAAAATAAAATTCATCTTTAAGACTGTTTGAACCATCATGCTGGTAGCTGACACGATTTTCATAGATGTCATCCATCGAGAAGGCTGTGGTGGTACTATATATTCCTGCTAAGCCTTGCAACTCTATGGTGCCATGTTTTGGAAGTTTAACAATGCTGAACATGATGTCAGTGTCCTGTAAATCAGTATCTTAATTTTAGACAAAAATTTTAAAAGAAAGTCTATTAAAAGGTAAAACAATTTACAAAGCATGCTTGTAAGTAAAAAATAACACTTAAAAAACTTCTACTATAAAAGAAGCCACTTACTACAAGTAAGATAAAAAAAGTATTTCACAATTTTCAGTAAAAACAATCACATTCCATGCATTCCACTATAAGTTAAACATAAAGGATCCATAAAGTTGTGATTCCAACATTTTAATAAAAATTGTAATCCAAACAACATTGTAAATTCTTATATTTTTATAAAAAATGTAATCCAAGCATCATTACATATTCTTATATTTTTATAAAAAAATGTAATCCAAGCATCATTACATATTCTTACATTTTTATAAAAATTGTAATCCAAGCATCTTTATATATTCTTACATTTTTATAAAAATTGTAATCCAAGCATCTTTATATATATTCTTACATTTTAATAAAATATGTAATCCAAGCATCAGATACAGTACATGTTATCAACTCAACTCCAAGTTAACTGTAAAATATTAATTAATCTGAACATACTTTTATTCCTTAAGATAAATTGGATTTAGTAAGTAGTTTAATAACATTTAAAGCATACCATACCTTTGAATCTAAGTCAGCAGCTTTCAGTTCAAACTCTGTGATGAGTTTCCTAACCCCTTCCTGAACCCTCAGCCCACTTGCTGTCACTAGAGGAAGAGTATCATCAATGGGGGTGATGGTAATATGAAATGTATGTGTTGCCTTGAAGAAAAATGGAAAAAAAATAAATAAATTTCATTTTATAAAATTCTGAGAAACAAAAGTGTAATGCAGAACTTGAACTCTGATATATATTCTATGAATAAGAACCAAGTTTATAATGTATCAAATAATCAATACTTTAAATCATTTAAGAGATAGAGAGAGCAAAGTTTAATATAAAATAATTCAAGGAATAGAAGAAAGAATGATGGTTTAACTTATAACATTTCAAGACATCAGAACTGACTGTGAAATTTAATACCAAACTTCAAGACAAGGCAGAAAGAATAGAAAGTTTAGCAAGACATTAGAGAGTGAACATAAAATTTGATATAACATTTCATAGCATCAAGGTAACTTTAAAATTTTATAACTACTTCAAGAAATTTCATAAAGAATGCAAAATTTTCAAAAAACAACATTTGAAGACATCAGAAAAAGTAAAAGCAGAATTTAACAGACTAACACTTCAATATATTTGAGAGTGAATACAAAGTTTTATAGAACAGCATTTTAGGATACTGGAGAAAGAAAGTGAAATTTAAACACATTATTTAAAAAATTCATAGACTGAATGTAAAATATTAACACTCATTGACTTATTCTTTTAGGTCATAAGAAAGAAATTACAAGGGCTTAATAACATCATTCTTCAAAACATCAGAGAAAGTGATGAGAAAGACAGTAAGGGTGTAAATTTAAATGTCAGAAAGTTCATATGTAAATACAAAGCATGATAATTATCATTACTGACACAGTAAAGAAAACTAATGAATAGAGAGGTTAAAAATTCACAATTATGAGATAATAAAAGTTATGGAAATAAATAAATAAAAAGGCCAATTTGAGAATATAAAGATGGAAAAGTAGATAACAAGGTTGAGAATTAAGACTAAGGAGTGTGAATAAAAAGTTGAGATTAAAACTAATAATTTACAACAACTGACAAGTAATAACAGTGACAAATATAAAAAAGGAGTCACTAACATTGTTTACACCATCAGACACAGTAAATGTGAAGGAATCTATGCCATTCTCAGAATCAATATTGTGAACATAAATCAGTCTACCAGAAGCCAGATCTGCCTGCAAGAAGCTAGTAACAGAAATCATGGGCTGCCCAAGCATTTCAAGAACTCCTTCTGTTGGTGGTACTATAACATCATAGTGTAGGAGAGCTGGCTCACTATCAGAATCAATTGCTGCAAGTTCATTAGTTGTGATCTGTTTGGCTGTTCCTTCTGGAAGAGTAATTCCAGTGTTCGTGGTGACCACGGGTGGAACTTTGTCTTCTAATAAAAGAATAATAAATGTTATTGTGACCAAGGTGGGGCTCTGTTATATTATAACAAATAACATGAACAATTTATACAAATCTTATTTCAATAAAGATGGAATTTAATCATCTAAATTGAAGTAATAAACACAAGTTATTCAAGTGCTACTGTGACTAAGAGGAAACTTTGTCCTCTAATAAGTAACATATATAAATTACACAAGTGGTATTTTTAATGAAGGTGAAAGGTTTGGTCAACCTAAGTATGACAGAAAACACCTTGACCTGATATTAAGATTAACCTAAAAGTTTTAAAAAGAAGTTGTTCAACCAAAGTTTTATCTGTATGATCAAAAATCTTAACCTTTCACTAATTTTAATCAAAGATTATATAAAAAAAAAAAGAGTTTGGTCAATCTAACAAATTGAGATATCTTTCCTACAGTAAAAAGTAAAATACATGTGATATTGGGAGAACTCTGTCTTTATAAAAGAAAATGGTAAAATACAAATATTTGTACGATTTGTAATCAGAAACAAGTTTTTCCTCTGAAAAGAAGATAAATAATACATTAATGACAGAGTATAAAAAAGGTTTGGAAAAACCTACATATCATCTACCTGACCAAAAACCTTAATTTTACTTGGTTGAGGTGTTGAAGATTGTTAAGGAAATTAATTGATAATGTTGATGCATCACCATTTTCATATTTAATGGTGAGAATAATAAGACTAGGGGACACAAATTGAAACCTTGGCAGAGAAGAAATCATCTTTAGATAAGACAGCTTCAATTATTCTAACAGCACAAATGACCTCTGATACAGGTTGCAGTTAATTTATGGGAGTTTAAGGGAAACTTGATCAAAAATTTCATGATAAGAGCTGCCATTGAGAATTTAGGGATTTAGTTTAATTTAGTGGACTGAAAGGTCCCTTGATATCCTTTTATGTTATGTTAAGACTATATAGAAGTTTGGTCAATTTAACTATCATCTGTATAATAAACAACCTTGACATTTTACACAAGCTTAGCCTAAAAATACATAAACAAAACATATTATGGCCTGCATAAATGTTAACTGCATGATCAAAAACCTGGTCCTTTTAGTAAACTTAATCTAAGAGTATGATCAGTCTAAATCAATACCATCAGATATTTGAACCATTTATTAAGCTTAACCTAAAAATATAAAATATAAATATATGCATGATAAAACCTTTAACCTTCTATTAAGCATATTCTAAGAGTATAAATAAAGGTTTGATTAACATAAGTATTATCTTTATAATAATAACAGTGACCTTTACTGAGCTTAAGAGTTTGACCAACCTAATTGTTATAAGTACAATAAAAAACTTAGATATTTTACTAAGTTTAACCAAAGAGTATAAAAAAAGGTTTGGTAAAACTAAATATTACTTGTATTATAAAAATATCCATTTATTAAATTAATAACAAAAGAAAACAGAAAAATTATCTGTGTGATAAAAAACTTGACTTTTTACTAACCACATTTCAGGAATATAAAACAAAAGAATTAGTGACCTAATAAATTATTTATATGATAAAAAACTTGATTTTTTACCAACCCATTCCTGGAATATAAAAGGAAAGATTTAGTGATCTTACATATTATCTATAAGATAAAAAAAAACAACTTTGATTTGCTACTAATAACAATCCCAATATTATTATCTGTAAGATGAAAAATAATGAGCTTATACTATTTTATATATAAAGAAAAATGTCTAGTTAAAATTACGTTTTTATCAATCTTATTCTCAAAACATAAAGAAAACGATATGGTGAACTAAAACATTAGCCATATAACAAAGCAATTAACCTTATACTAATAATGACTTCAGTTGGCCAACCAAACTATCATCCATATTATTAACATAAAACCTGATCTCATACTAATAACAACCTAAGATCATAAAGAAAAGATATATCCCAAAAACAGTTAAATTAATACCAAAATACTAACCTATGACCATAATCACAAAGGTCTGATCCATCAACAAGTTACCAATAGGGTCAGACACTTGGAAACGAAATGGGACAGTACCAGTTGGTTCTCCATATTTATGAACATAATGAACATTTCCTAACTCTATATCCTGTTGATTAAAACTAGCAACTGGTCCCCTTGATGACAAAGGAATCTGGTTGTTTTTATGTCGTAAAATAAGTTTGCCAGTTGGTGGATCCTGGGTTAAGGTATAACGCAAATTTTTATCTTCTGAGTCTAAATCTGAAGCCAACAATTCACGTGGAGAAATCACTGCTGTAGAGCCTAAATTAAAGTAAATGGTATTAATGTTAGTAGTGTCTAATGTTATTTTTAGCTTGTGCAAATTTTAGACAAGATTTAAGTACATGTGAAGACATAATAATTTAATTATCCCACAGACGTTGTAAAAAACATTAAAATAATTTCTTGTCATACTGAAAGAACTTCAAAGAATTTCAGCAATACAAAGATATTGTATATCCCTTAAAACAAATTAGAGATGACAATTAAAAGTTTGAATGACCTTAGAAATTAGAAGAAAGGCATTATCACTATTTTGTTATTATACACTGGAAAGAATGCTTAAACAGCCTAGTGATCTTAAAAATAAAAATATGATAGGTCTTTGATTAATCACTTTATACACTAAATAAGACAAACAACCTGGTAGTTTCAAAAATGAAACTAAGATGTACCTTCAATTAATACCTCCTCACAATACAAACTATCATGAAGTTTGGTGATTTAAGAAATAAAAAATAAAATGGTTCAAAGAGCTTGTATAATTTTGAAAAGAAGAAACAGACATTTTGGTGTATGTCTACATTTTATTTCAAATATTTAATTTATTATTGTCAACACCTTTGACATTATGTGTATGATGATTATTAATTAAAATTTCTGAGAGACATGAGCTTGAATGATGTCACTTATATTGTTACAGTCTCACAGGGTAACCTCAAAACATCATATTCCTTACTACCAATAATTATTTTCCCATAACCTCCACATTTCCAAATTATTTGCCTGTCTATGGAATTCTGAATCATCCTGAATATATATATACAACCACACATCTACGAACTTATATTGTAGTTAATACTTAAAAAATGAAAACAGCAAAAGCAAACACAATTACTTTGCTACAGTTTCTAAATAAGCAAGAAAAAGTACTAGTAATGCTAAATTACAGTTTTTCACTATTGTGCATTATAAACACAAGAAAACAACAAAAGTACTAGTAACTGTTTGTAGTAGTTTTATTGAATAGTGTCTAACCATGTTGAAATAAAAATACTGGTGATTATTTCACAGCAAATTTAGACCTGATATTTAAAAATTCTGGTAATTATTTTTCAATGCAATTTTACAGTGCGTAATGAATATAAAGAAATAACAAGAGCACTGACAATTTCCATTGTACTTTTTTCGTAATCAGTATAAGAAAATAACCAAAAGCACTGGTTATTACTTCACCGTTTTTTTTTTACAATACACTGTAGAAATAACATATAACTCCTAGTAGTTATTTCATTGTAGATATAAACTATTTTTTTATTACCTGCTTGCAGTTTCATACCACGATTGACAAGCATGCGAGGTGTTTCTGTATCATCTGATGTGACAAGAATTTCTAATGTTTTTGTGTCTAAGAACTGACCATCAGACAAAGTTAAAGTGAAATTGTCCCTGTTTGTCTTCTTATTCCCATCATGAATGTACATCACCAACTCTTCGAGGACTTCCTGTAATGAAAGATAACAAGTTTTAGTTTAAAATATTTTAAAATGTAGAAGATTTAGGAAAAGTGAGATTATACAGCCCAGCATTCCAGTAAATTAATAAAATTTCATATTTATCTCTTATATGCTCATCAGTAATCTCAATATTATCCAGAAAATTTTTAAACAATAGCTTGAATAACGTTTTTCAAGGACAACCTGCAAGGAGATGAAAATAAAAAACTTTATTTATTCAATTGTAGCTACTTTCAAGGTATTCAAAGCATATCTCAATACCTTAAAATCAGAAAGGGTATAAATGTTCCAGTAACATTAGATGTCCATAAAGATAAATCTGTTGAATAATTCTAATAATAAAAAAAAAAGCCAAAACCTTCCTCAATATCTCATAATCACAAAAGTCTCAATAACACCAGAAACCACAGAAGGTTTAAGAGCCAATCTGTTAAACATTAAAAATTGGATCAGTTCTCAGTAATCTTATAGATTATGAAAAGATTTCATTTTTGAATACTTTCAAACATAGGTTAAAAACTTAAATTGTCATGACTATTATAAAAGGTGAAACATGAAACTTGTACACCAAGAAAGTTTTAAATCATATCTTAATAAACAAGTACATCAAGGAAAATTAAAACAAATACCAATAAAATAATATATTAAAGAATGTTCAAACTTATCTGAATAAACTAGTATATTACAGAAGGGTGAAATATGCCTAAAATGCACATTAAATAAAGTTCAAATAATCTCATAAACCAAAGAAGGTGCAAGTACATCTAAATACACTAATATACATCAAAGAAATTTCAAATATATCTCAACAAAGTTGTATGTTTAAGATTACTAACATACTTTAAAAACTTATTACCCAAAGATGGTTCAGATGTTCCTCAATAAACTTATTACCCAAAGAAGATTCACATGTATTTGAATATACATTATAAGTGCAGATAGCTAAAATGAGTTTCAGTAATCTCAAGAACAAAGGAAAGCTATACATATATTTGTTGTGTTTAGCACGTGAGCCAGAGTTACCTCATAAGTAAAGGCATCTTTCAGTGTGAGAATTGAGCCCTTGTGAGGAGGCTGACTAGGTGTTTGAAGAAGGCGTAAGGTACCTGTCATGGAAATAGAGTGCAGAATCATGGAAACAATTATACCAAAAGCTAATAAACTGATGTTACAATAAGGCAGTCGAAAAACCACTATATAATTATATTTGAATCTTAGTTTCATCCCAAAGTTTATTTGGAGTGCTTTTGTACATTTTATCTTGAAGAGCTTTAAGATGCATTTTCTTTAAAGTATTAACTAATTCTTCATACCAAAAGAGTTTTTAGTATATGAGGATTAAGAATTCAGATATTTATCTAAAAATTTAGTAAATAAATATTTTCAATATTTTCTGTGATAGTTTTATTACTGAAAGTATATCAAAAAAGTCCAGTTCACATTATATACGCTAAGTAGTTAAACCATGTTCTTAGACTCATAAAACGGTATAAAACTATAAAATTAAGGATAATTTCTCATTTTTTTCAGATTAATATATATATTTTGGGTAACTATTAAACTCTGTTATTCTTTGCTAATTATACCAATCATAAACAGTCTGAACAATGCACAAGAAGAAAATGGAAGGAACTGAAAGTTTACCAAATATATGTAATGATAACTGACATTTTATGATAATATTAACATGTTTCTCACCATATTTAGGTGGGTTAACTAAGGTAAATAAAAGGTCTTCAGGAGATGTGTCAATATCCCCAGCATATAAAGAAGAATTGCGGACAACTATAAAACCCTTGCGAACAACGGGAAGAGGTTCCACAAAGATCACAGGAGGTTCATCATTTTCCAGTTGAATAGAAACATTTATACGAGAAATGGGTGATTCTAGTAGGCCATCAGTGACATGAAAGAGAAATGCATCTTCTGTTGGTTCTTTATTACGATGATCAATCTGGTTGTAACGAATGTACCTATTCATAACATCTTCCATGGGAAAGGATGAAACAGGAATGCCTGCTGCCTGCATTTCCAAACCATGATCATCTAAAAGATAAAATAAGTTATAACATTTCAAAACAACCAGAATACATGGAAAACTTCATGGCTTCAGCAAACCCTCTGATAAAGGAAAATGAAACTACAAGTTACATAACAAACTTTGATACATAATTAAGCTGTATTTGCATGTTCACTGAACCAGTGAATTTTGAAAGTGTCCTTATTTGATCATGTAAATATCCCCACATGAAAAAGCTGCATGAAATACAAGAGACTACTTGTAACAACTTATCACAGTAACAGGCTTATAATACACTACTCGTACCTACCTTATCACAGTGACAGGCTTATAATACACTACTTGTACCTACCTTATCACAGTGACAGGCTTATAATACACTATTGTAACTACCTTATCACAGTGACAGGCTTATAATACACTACTTGTACCTACCTTATCACAGTGACAGGCTTATAATACACTACTTGTACCTACCTTATCACAGTGAC
>NW_013665834.1:94393-95217 GCF_000517525.1 Limulus polyphemus | reverse complement strand
AACTACCTTATCACAGTGACAGGCTTATAATACACTACTTGTACCTACCTTATCACAGTGACAGGCTTATAATACACTACTTGTACCTACCTTATCACAGTGACAGGCTTATAATACAATACTTGTACCTACCTTATCACAGTGACAGGTTTATAATACACTACTTGTAACTACCTTATCACAGTTACAGGTTTATAATACACTACTTGTACCTACCTTATCACAGTGACAGGCTTATAATACACTACTTGTACCAACCTTATCACAGTGACAGGCTTATAATACACTACTTGTACCTACCTTATCACAGTGACAGGTTTATAATACACTACTTGTACCTACCTTATCACAGTGACAGGTTTATAATACACTACTGGTAACTACCTTATCACAGTGACAGGTTTATAATAACTACTTGTAACTACCTTATCACAGTGACAGGTTTATAATACACTACTTGTAACAACTTATCACAGTGACAGGTTTATAATACACTACTTGTAACTACCTTATCACAGTGACAGGCTTATAATACACTACTTGTACCTACCTTATGACAGTGACAGGCTTATAATAAACCACTTGTATCTACCTTATCACAGTGACAGGTTTATAATACACTACTTGTAACAACTTATCACAGTGACAGGTTTATACTACACTACTTGTAACTACCTTATCACAGCGACAGGTTTATAATACACTACTTGTACCTACCTTATCACAGTGACAGGTTTATAATAAACCACTTGTAACTACCTTATCACAGTGACAGGTTTATAATAAACCACTTGTAACTACCTTATCACAGTGACAGGTTTATA
>NW_013665834.1:90001-93447 GCF_000517525.1 Limulus polyphemus | reverse complement strand
TATCACAGTGACAAATTTATAATATACTACTTGTAACTACCTTATCACAGTGACAGGTTTATAATACACTACTTGTAACTAGTTTAACACAGAGACAAAATTAGAATACATTATTTATAGCAAATATTACCAAACTGGTAGTTTATGTTACCTGTAATTCATTTATCATAGATAGTTTCAAAATACACTACTTATTATTAATTTGACACAGAGACAAAATTGAGTATTACAAAATCAACACAGTGACAAATTTATATATATAATACACTATTTGTAAATGACTTACCAAAGTGACTGGTTTGTGGTACAGTAGGTGTAATAAATTTACTTTAATGACAGGTTTATAAAACACTAGTTGTAACTGACTTACCATAGTGACAGATTTGTGACAAAATATTTGTAACTGACTTATCATAATGAAAGATTTGTGACAGTGTAATTGTCAATGACTTAGTACAATGGTAAGTTTGTGAAGGACTATATGTAGCAGAGTTAGCATAATCTCAGGTTTGTGAAAAATTACATGTAACTTACTCACTACAGTGGCATGATAATGAAAGACTATATCTAATACATTTAACATTGTCACAGTTTTGAGATAAATTATTTATATATTTCAAAGCCTGAGTAAATGTTTAACACAATGCATTTCAATTAATATGTTTGAATTTGAAATAAGTTTTATATCATGCAGGAAAAGCAAGTTCTAAATCTACCTAAAAATGTACATTATCTTCACACACATGAGATTAAATGGAGCCCCATCTTACTTATGAAATGTTTGTATCACATAGTTTGATGGTTTGGTGCTGAATAAAAATATACAACTTTCTATTTAGAAAAGTTGCCCTTTACCTAAATATCAACTGAATTTAAATAATAAATGCAAAACAAAATTACTAAAAAACTGATACATAAAAACTGAACTTGAGTTGGCTAGTATATGTATTTATCAAAATTCATTTGCTTCTGTTGTTATGCTACAAACTTGGCAAAAATACCAAATTTCACACAGTAAAACTCGCACATTTTTTTAACATTAAATAAAATTTAAAATATATGCTTATAAAAATATTATTCCAGAGATCATTAAACTAACCTTTATTACAAAATTAAAGATGTGTGCTCATATTAAAAACATGATAATATTATACAATCAACAAGGATATGGAGGAGAAAATCAATACATTTGAAATATGGGTGTTCAGAAAGACACAGAGAATATCTTACAAAGATGGAGTCACCAATGAAGAGGTACTTGGAAGGATCATAGCTAGAAGAACGTTACTTAATACTTTAAAACAACAAAAGTGTAGATATTATGATCATGTGGTCAGAGAGCAGGCAATACAGAGAACATTATTGGAGAGTAAGACCAACTGAAAGAAACAAAGGGGGAGACCAAGAAGGAATTGAATGAAAGACATATGAATGGGTACAACTGGACAATGTAGGATGTGTCAGAGCGGCACAGGAAAGGAAGACAAGGCACACCATGACAGCAAACTTTCTGTAAGAGGATGCCAATTCTAGACTAGACTAAAATCTTACATAGCTCTAAATACGAAAACTTACTTGACTTAGAACTATCTATATATCCAAAGGTTGGCTCTACATCAATTACAACAGTTAAGTTGGCAAGAGGAGAGTCATGATCTAATACTGAAAACAAATCAGGAGTGAAGAAGACTGATCCACCTTCAGTCACCTAAGAAATATAATAATGCTTAGAACTACAGTATGGCCATAAAACTGGGAAACATTAAATTAACAAAAAATTAATAGAATTATTAACACACAAATAAAACATTAGTTATAATACAACAAAGCAACATGTAATTACAGTGCAAAGTTTGATCCAAAAGAAAAAATAACAATTTAAATATACCACACATATAATTGGTTGTGAATATATACTATCTTATAACAAATGATAGACCATGTTTATTTGATACAGTTATTAAGATATGAGAACTAAGAGGGAGTTGAGATATAAATGTAATACAGAAAAGTGTTTACACACTATGGTATCAACACATAAGTCTTACAGCCCCTTCTTCCATCACTGACAGTCCTAGTTATAGCCTGTAGCCCTGCAATACAATTGTCACTGCAAGAGATTTTTGACCACTACATCAAGGTTAATGTTTTACCCCTCTTCTTTACATGCTTTCCATGTTCCATCAACCTTGTACAAGTAACAGTTTGAGGGTCTATTTTAGCAACACAAAGCACAGAAGTTCATGAATGATGTCTTAAAATTTAGCATGAATTTCCATTGCTGCTTAAATTTTGCAAAGAAATTGGCAGTAGCTGGATACTTTGTCTTACTGGCATCCACTGTATACAAGATGGTATTTCCTTGTTGTATAGTGATGCCAACACATTTTCTTAACAGTATGCAAAATTCACCTAAAGTTTAACTTAACCTGCAGCCACTATAAATCCTTCTGAGAAACTTTTGTGAAAAACTCAATATAATTTTCTAAATATTATATCACCAACAAGTTGATATTAAATTTTCCAGACTTCTGCAGACACTTAGCTGTTTATCTTTCTTCACAACCTCCAATAAATAACTGTTAGCTAATTTTTCCTTGCCATAATCCTACCATCCTATATCCTACCAAAATAGCTCAACACTACAGATATCCTTTTCTTTGAAATATTTCTTGCTTATTCTGATAATTGCAACAAATGAAGATTTTACATAAGAAAATCTTGTAATATAACCCTTCCAAAACAGGGTAAGTTCTTCTATCTGTTCTTGCAAATCACCACACTTCAACTGAATGGCAACAAGGGTCAGGGCTTTTAAACTGTGCAGTTGCAAGGACAGCTAAGAACAAGGTTGTTGCAAAATTGTTATCAAGATATGTGAGAAATCATGTGTTCTCCTAACTTTTACCTATGAATGTAAACTACCTTTAACTATTGCAAAAGTATGAATAAATAATACCTTACCTGAATATCTTCTTTAACCATTACATGGGGTGCCTGATTATTTACAGGCGTTACTGATATAGAAAGTGCTTGGTTTGGTTTCACATTTCCTTTGATACCGGTTACATTGAAATATATCAACTCAGTAGTAGGAGACATGCCAATTTCTGGATTAGCAATAAATCTGAAACATGTGCATTACATTTTTTATCATGAAAAAAAAGGCTTAAATTATGTGATCAGTAAAAACACCTGAGCACATATAATTCATACTGTTTTATACACATACAACTCATTTGGAAATAGAAGATACAACCATTTCATTTTACAGAAGCATTATTTTCAAGATAAGCAGTAAACTTCACCAGAGTTCTTATACAGAATGACTCATTTGATTGACACGTATGTAAAACTCATTTTCAGTTAAGATGAAAAACTTGACTGAAAAATCTCATACTGATTCACTGATTATACTTACCTATATCCTATATATATATATATAT
>NW_013665834.1:76492-89001 GCF_000517525.1 Limulus polyphemus | reverse complement strand
CTATATCCTATATATATATATATATTCATACTTTTCAAAGTAATCAAAAAAGTCTGACCAAATATCTTATACACATCCACTCATTTCACTTGTATGCACTTAAGTATCATTTTAAAGATAAGTAGAAAACCCAACCACATTTTTGTTTCTTCTGGAACTTCCAACAAAGAAGTCTCGTGACAGCCACAGTAGAAAATGATAAATATATAAACTTGGATAACTACTAAGGCATCTAAATGATGGGTATATGTCTGTGTGTCTTATGTCTTATTTCTCTGTCTTTTGAAATGATAGATCAAAACATCAATTCTCAGATAGCTATGTACTTAACCATGACCTTGAATACTACATTATTACTAAATTTTTAAATAATTTGAATGTAGCTGAAATGAATTAAATATGGAAAAACATTTAAGTTAGACTGGTTGACACAGAAGGATGTAGCACCAGGAACTGCAGCTGGTTAAGACAGCTTTCAAGGCACAACTAATTCAAAAGCTAACGGCAAAAGAGTAAATGCTACCATCTATACTGTGGATGTAGAAGGATGTAGCACCAGGAACTGTAGCTGGTTTAGACAGCTTTCAAGGCACAGCTAATTCAAAAGCTAATGGTGAAAGAATAAATGCTACCATCTATACTGTGGATGTAGAAGGATGTAGCACCAGGAGCTGTAGCTGGTTTAGACAGCTTTCAAGGCACAGCTAATTCAAAAGCTAATGGTGAAAGAATAAATGCTATATTATAGATGCATGGTAACTTCAAGGTTAAACCAAGCATACAACTACTCAAGCATTGCAACAACTACAGATTTGAGGATTTAGTATGCAGAAGGACAAGTATAGTGAAATCTTATGTCAGACAAAGGAAGAGCAAAGACATGTTTATAAAGTTTGAAAATAAAATAAAATGCTTTATTATTGAAGATAAACTTAGGATGGCTGGTAATTAAAGAGTATGATGAAATAATAAAAATTTAAAATGTTCAGATAATAAGCTTTATTTAAGTTAAGAAAATAAAAACAAACTTTCACAGACAAGTAATTGAAATGCTAGAATGGTATAAAAATGAAGTATGAAAAAGATGGAACTTCACTAAAAAGCTGGCTGTCTCAGATGAGTCCTGTCTTGTCTCACTTCAAAAAGAATCTGTCCAAAACTGTCAAAATTGTATTTACAAAGCATCTCCTTCTGTCTGTATCTGACCAACCAGACTTATTGTAAAACTGGATATTAAGGACAGATGTTTCCAAATGGCAACATCACCATGGCACTCATTTCCCAAGCTATGGCTTGGGGACAAATAAAATTGACAGATAAGGGTCAGCGTTTCTTATGCTTTTTTTAAGTTATAGTTGTATTTATAGTTATTAGTTTAATTTTAGTAATAGTTATTATTACACTTAAGTAAATATGATTTTAGTTACTCTTACAGTTAACAAGTAGTGATGACCCTGAAATCTGTTAGATAAATCTTTCAGAATGTTAATTTAACTCTCTATAGACAGTTTAAATGTTTATTTTGGGTAGAAGATGCTTTATGAATATGGACTATATTAAAACAAAAACTTTCTATAAGTTTCTGTAGGTTTGTATTACCATTCCATATGCAAATAAAAGTCTTGTACAAGATGCATTTTAATTCCTTAGGTTTATTTGATTAACTTGCAATTTACTCTTAGAAAACCTCTACTCTCTTGCATTATACTAGTTTCATGCATTTTCCTTTTATCTAAAAGAGATGATAAATGGTTTCGCAAACTACCAGTGGATGTGCAGGAGGAAGCACACTAAATGAACACACGATATTAATTGATACCAAGTGCCTGCTCCCTCTGACAGTTATAAACAATATATTTAATATATAATAACAGCATTAACAGACTTACAATAGAATTTCAATTTTACCAAATTCATCAGGCAATAAAATGTTTTTTATTATTTTATGCAAGGATGGTAGAAAGTGAAAACCTGGCCACATTTTTTTTAATTATTTTATTTCATTATTGTTATACAGTATTTTATAGTTAAATTAATGGATATGATTTATTTCCATTACTGGGCATTTTCAATACAATCATAGTTAACTAAAAAAAACAATGATGAAGGCCCAATTGTACCTCAGTATTATAACTAAACTGGATCTCATGGAAACATCATAGGTTCCAAGATTTTTTTAATATAGTGTGTATATCTTCACAACATTTGGCAATCTTTCAGTTAATATTATAAGTCTTTCACATACAAAAAATCATATTTTTAGTAAAATAAAATAAAGATTAGTCCATGAATATATTGAGCATTTGTTTTGAATAGTCCATGTGCAAAGTAATTTTCCTGATCGCAAAAAATCTCAAATTTCCTTTGTAATCCCTAAAACCTCCTAAATGAATTTCAAACGTTTTTTTTTTCAATAAAACTTTATAGTTTAGCTATTATTTTCTCTACCTTATCTCAAAATGGAATCAGTCAAATCGACTGACCTTGTAACCACCAAAAAAAAATCTAAATAAATCTAAATTACCCTTTTTTTTCTTTCTAGAATGACTCCAAATTGTAACCTGAAACTACATTCCTTTATCCTAACTAGGCCTAAGTTCGTAACAGTATATATCTATTTATAATCAAATTTTATTGTTTTACTGCCCTTTGAACTGTGTCTAACTACTACCAACACCATTATAAGTTGTAAATCATTCAGGGAACATGCAGCTCATGTTACGCTAATAAATTAAATTTCCCAGCTACTACGAGCTGCTCAGATGTGTGCCTCATGAAACATTTTTTATTATAATATTATTATTATTATTTATTTTACCTAATCTAATCTTAACTAACCTAAAATGATCTCTATTTATACATTTTAGTTACTTTTATAATTAGAACATAAAGAATAAACATGAAAAACAAAAAATTAAATACTTAACAAATCTTCTTTTTTCTTGCGATCGATTGTTGAAGAGAGTTAACACTAATTTTTGTATACTAATGATAGTAATGCACTTAATAATTTTTATTTAATTAAATAATGCATCAAAGAGAATAGACTGATAACATGCAAAAAGTAGACAAATTTCCTTACCTCTCAAAATTTTACTAGCTTTCTAACTAAGCGACAAGAGTTGTTACAAATTCATCCAAGCTAGTCGTTAACTTTCTCACAGGAACAATGTTGGTACTCTGAGTGAAACTGACTTTTAATCGTTCAGAACATAACTTTCTATTGGTTATAGGTAATATATAATTAAACATAAGAGAGAACTATTAACGAACTTGAAAGAGAGGATGTGACAGGTAGGTGTGGCAGGAGAAATCTGATTTTCCATTCGATACCTCTGTGACCAAACAAAACTAAAGACTTATAAAAATTGTGGTTTGTCTGAGCAATGACGATTTTATAGAGAGTAATGTACATTTAATTTTGTACTTGTTCGAGGGGTGGTGGATAAAATAGGGAAGATGACATGCTAAGAGAAAATGTGTCATGTGGGTCACACTAGGGGAAATTCTGGATTTTGTTTTATATTGCCTTGTAGAATTAAGAACTCAAAACTTGTATACTATTAAAATATGGATTATTAGCTGGGATTTTATGCTATTCTACCAATAAATGGTAGTTTGATAAAATTTTGAACATAAGACACTAAAACCTTGTGTCATGCACAGTAAAGGATACTCATGCAATGGGGTTAATGTCCTGTATCCTTCAGTCTGCTGATTATGAGTTTTTATTTAATATGTTCATTCTCAAGTAAACTTTATTTTCATTTGCTTTTATTCAAATACAATTTCTTTTATGGACTTATCAGTTTATTAATTATTTAATTAATTTTTTAATCCCTTTATATTACATGCAATAACCATTTCTTATTTATCCAATAAATAGCATTTTATTTTTATTTCAACTTCACACCATGTATTCACTCTTTTATTTCACCACTACAAGTCACAGTACCTTTCCTTCCATATATACCAGGTTTTCTAGTTGCTATGGAGATTGAGTAAATGTGGGTTTACCCTTAAAATTGCTATACATCCATTTGTTTACAACACATTTATGCAAGTGCAATCTTTTTTAAGGTTATCAGTAAACTAAAATGGTTCATGTAAATCCACCTCACTTAATATGCATGTTAATATATAAGCATCACTTTGAAGGTTTGACAAAACTAGGTATTATGGAACTAGGTTTATTTTAACAAGTTGGTTGTATCATACAAAAACTTATTTCATGTATAACTTCCAAAATGCATATACATAAAATATACTGCAGTTAAAAGCAATTTGAAGTAGTTAATGTCGTAGGCATATAATGAACAGAACTGGTAAAAAAAATCAGTGTAACACAGTGAACGTTTGAGTAGATTAGGCTAGGCCTATTAAATACATTAGTTTCAAATCTAATGTTGCTCTTCATTTCTAAGTATTTCAAAAAGACAATTTAATAAATCTCCCAGCAACTCATTATATTAAGAAAAGGTGTCAGAAGAAATTATTTGTTACTGGATTGTTTTTTAGCAAAAGTTATACAATGGTCTATAAGCATTGTGAAGAAATTGAACTCCAGATTTTAGCATTATGAGCCCAGAAATTTACTGTTGACCCACTAAAGAACAGAGAAGAAATGAGCCTTTGGAATTTTAATTATTTATAAACAACTGTGTCTATACTAACATTATTTTGATAACTCATATATTTGTAGTGTAAGTTTTTTAACAAAATAATATGATACAAACCTCACTGAAAAGTCATTAATGTCTTGCTGGGTTAAACTGTAGCCCTCCTTGAGGGTAATAAAATTACCATCTGGATCCAGCTTCTCCAGCTTTCCAAGTTTTGGTGTTGTGGTCAAGGTAAATGAAATTTGGCTATCAGGAGAATCTCTATCCTCATAAGCTAGGTGGCTTCTCTGCAATACAATGGATTGACCTTGCAAAAGAAAATTGTTTAACCAAATTAACTTGCATAGATCAGGAGCTATTTTTTCATATAATCAACTATTGTACTTAGAAACAATTTAAGCAGTTGATAGCACTAGTTTAAACGTCCAATACACTGAACTGGAAAAAAATCAATGTTAACTTTTGTATATACCAGGCAACTTTGATGAAGATAAATACATTAATGGTGTGGCAAGTTGTGTAGTATAGATGACTTCAAGTGTGTAAGATATTTGACTTGAACAAAAAAGCAATTTAAAACTGATAATTTTTCTGGACATAACTAGAAGGTTTGCCAAAGACAAGGAAAATGTATTTTGTTGCATGGAAAGAAATGATTTAATTACTTCAGTAATATGGGAGATAAAAAAAAGTGTATAATGCATTTAAAATGTGAAAAAGTTTGTTTAGTTGTTTTAATGCAAAGCTACAAAATGGACTATCTGCCACTCTGTCCTCCAAAAGAAATCAAACCCTAAATTTTTGTGTTGTAAGACCTAAATGTATTGTTGACCCATCAGAGACAGGTGAAAAAGTGCTTATAAGAAGCTAATTTATGTAATTTAAAAAGGGCTCAAAGGGAAAACAAAACATTACACTGACTGTGTGAAAAAGTGGTTTAACAGCAGGTACTTGAATGTACCATAGGTTATTTCTACAGTTAAAAAAAGGCTTAAAACTGGCAATTTAAGTAGTATAAGCTATTTCTATGAACCAAAATACACTAACATTTAAAACAATGGTACAGTTAGTAGTATAAGTGACTTCTAAGAATTAGGCTACATTTATTTGGTGAAAAAATAATTTATAAAGCAGGCAGTATAAGTAGCCTAGATGACATTTAAGGCATAAAAAACTTTTCCTTTTTTTTAAAATGGTTTAAAATTAATTTAAGTATCAGAAGTGATCTTGATTTTGTTTTGTTTTTGTTTTTGAATTTCGCGCAAAGCTACATGAGGGCTATCTGCACTAGCCGTCCCTAATTTAGCAGTGTAAGACTAGAGGGAAGGCAGCTAGTCATCACCACCCACCGCCAACTCTTGGGCTACTCTTTTACCAACGAATAGTGGGATTGACCGTCACACTATAACACCCCCACGGCTGAAAGGGCGAGCATGTTTGGTGTGACTGGGATTCGAACCCGCGACCCTCGGATTGTGAGTCGAGCGCCCTAACCACCTGGCCATGCCGGGCAAGTGATCTTGAAGTAGTTGAATACATTGATCTTATGAACAATTTAAAGTTTTAAATGGAAAAAAAAATATAGTGAAAAATAAAGTTTAAAGGATACAATTTATATGTGAAATCTGAATAGAACAACAGAGCAGTGTATTTGTTATGTTCTTATCGATTTAAGCCTATAAACAGAAATGTTAATACAGTTTCAAATGAAGCCTTTTAATTTTTCAGATCTGGAATGCTACATAAAACACTATTAAATGTTTTACTTATTTTGAAGATATAGGTAGTAAATTCAAAATACAACGCTGTATTCTTACAGTTTGTTCTTACACATTATTATAAGATATCTTTTAGTTCAACTTTAATACAATGTATACTTTTTTTATTTACCAGTAACAATAAATAAGCTATTCCAATATGTACAGTGGTTCAATAGTGTTATTATTTACAGTACATTGTTTCAAAAAGAACTGTTAAAAGACTAATGCACTCTGCAACAGTCAACTACACAGGGTTATACACCTAACTGTAATACTTACCACTTATGCATGTACACATACCTTCAGGTATAGTTAATGTTAAAGACGCTGAATCCAAGACTGCTGGGCTGTCTGTATCAACTGGTAAGATTGTTATATCAAGTGTCATGCTTGAAGAATGTTTGCCATCAGATACAGATATTATTAGTTCATCCTGATAATTCTGAGAGTTATCATGGGCATAAGAAAATTGGTTCTTTACAGTATCTTTATATGGAATTGGTTCTCCTGAAAGAATAAGAATCATTTTCAAAACTGTGTCATAAAAAACAGTCAATTTTACACAATGTCTAGACACTCAAATAAAAATTCATGTATTAAAATGTGGACAAAATGTTTTAATATTACATAATAAAATTGACTGAAATTGTTTCTGTGCTGATATTCAAATATTGTTTATATCACGCTATTTTAAGTTTACTTCTATATCGTAGTCACTATTTATTCGACTTTTATTATCCTTTTTATGGTAACTTTACACAGATCACATATTTCGGTATTACTTGTGAAGTAAGGTTCACTCCCACAGCAGAATCTATCAGCTATACAGAAGAGACTCTGTTGGGACAAGCTTAAAGAAAGTAAACTGAGATCAACACTTCTATTAACACTGCAAATAATAACCGAAAGCAGTGTGAACTCAAAAGTGAGGATTAAGTTACTTGGTAAAGTCAGCAGTTCAAATAATGTTTTCAATGGGCTGTGGCATTAAGAAAATTCTGATTTCAAATTGCCATTAATTTAGAAATAACCTATTCAAATAAACATCCTAAGCCAACTTCCCTTAATAACAGTAAGTAACTTTAGAAGTCAGAGTACAATAGTACCTCAAAGAACAAACATCTTCAACTAACAAAAATAAAAATAAAAAGAAACAAATGCTCACACTTTTTAGGTGTCAATGTGGAAAGAACTCTGCTTCCAGTAATCACTAGTGTATATTATCAAACAATTAAAGCTCATAGCCACTAAGGACAGGAGTTGATTCTTCATAGAGAGAACCAAAAATTTAAAGTTAGGTTAATTTATGGCCACAACAATGTTCAAGAGGGTATAGAAGGGAAAATTGTAAAAAAAAACTCAAAAACAAAGAATGTCCATAGCATAACCCAAAACATATGATAAATTATACTTATGGGCACTAACAAGTAAGAAAATGGTCAGTCATGTAAGGGGAAGAAAAACAACATGAATGGCTTCACTAAAACTGATAAACTTACCACTATGACTAATCAATATGAAGAATGAAAATATGGCAGAAGCAAGCTAGGAATGTGAAGACTGTATGAAAAAAAATTCAGTTTCTCTGACAACAGTCAACCATGATAAACTTTAAAAAGAAAGAGATATATCCAAATCGTTCAGAAAGTGAAGAGGGAGTCCTAATCAAGGCTGTGCAATTAATAGGGTAATAGCAGCGACATCCAACAGAGGAAAAACTTAAGTGCAATATATCTCAGACATAAATCAAAAGGTGGGTAAGTATGCAGGAACAGGTGAAACCAACTTGATCTTTAATATCCAACTTCAGAACATGAGGGTTTGGAATAGGAGATCAAATAACTGGAAGCTTACAAATGAGCAGTTGAAAAGAAACTAATTATTTGTCATCCCATATAGTTACAAAATCATTTGGAGGCTAGAGAACTAAACAACTACTTTGTGGGTCAAACTGAATTGTAACAGGATAATTGATGGATAACCCTAGAATAATGACAAGTTGAAAGACCAGAGGAATATTTCTAAACCCAGAAAAAAAAATGGCCATGAACAGACCAAAAGCTCTCTTGACCAAGTAAATTTTGGATAGTGATACAGAAAACAATGCTGAATCACCTTACTAAAAAAAATAAATAGATGAGATTTAACCCAGTAAATACTTAAAGACTGTTATAGGTTTAAAAGAGAATGAGGCTTTGAGCAAGACCAAATATGTGAAAAGCTCTACAAGTGTTCACACAACTGTCTTTTAAATACATGAGAAGACAAAGAAGAACTTAATGTTTGTACTGTACCTTTCCAATCTACCAAGAGACAGAAGTCACAAAGAGCAGTTAGAAAACTATAAAGAACAATATTATCATGTGCAAAACTTCTACTAAATGTCCCTGCAATAATTATATTCCATATGTATAGCATACTCAGTAATAATACCTCAGGACCACACAAACATGATACAATAAGAGAAAAATGAACTTTTTCTTCCGACCCAAAATGATGTTTCAAAGGACAGTTGAACACATCCAAATAAAGTTTTGAGTAATAGATCTCAATGAACGAGGAATGTCAGTAGAATAGAGAGAGGACTTAAAATTCTATTCAACCTGAATAGCAGCATCCACAGTATGCTGCATATCCTTATGGATTTTTGACTTTGACAAGCAGGAGATAAACAATAAGCTAGCAAAATAACTACTTGATAAGCAAGAATGAAGCTACAAGTAACCACAGTTTTGTTAACTTTCTAAAGGATTTATGAGGACAAGTGGCAATTTCCTTGGTGTAGGTTTTTATGACTCATGTTAAGGATCAAAGGTGCGAGTTTAAAAGATACATCATAAAAAATATATCTTGGATAAGGTATGGAAAGAGCTTAAAAAGAGACAGTCAAAGTATTAATTACACATAAAGAAAGGTACAAACACATAATAAAAACACCCTGTTTCATAACAGTTCTTGTTAAAATTATGGCAAATAATAAGCTCTAGCTCCTATCAAGAAAGTTATAGTAGGGGATTAGTGATTGCCTATAATCACCTTTTAATAATAGCTTAGCAGATAATACCTAAAACAATATATTGTCTTAAAGATGATCAAGTGAAGTTTGTGAATTATAATTCCATTAAAGATAACATTCTATTTTCAATAATCAATAAAGAATTTTAATATTCACAATATCCATTAATACCTATATGTTATATCATTAACTCAAAAAGGATCTGACAAGTGTTATAAGTTATAATATTAGTACGTCACTTTTACTGATACAAACTGGTATACCTTCTAAAACAGGAACTTTCTTTCCATCCATATGTTTCAAAAAAACTCCATGCTCAGGCTCTTTAGACAAAGACACTTCTAATTTCTCCAGAGATGTGTCTGGATCCTTCACAGAAAAAACTGACTGAGGTATTAAGACAAAAGCTCCCAGATTTACTCTGAGCTCTAACTTATGTCTTGCAAATTTTGGAGGCTCTTTATCTTTTGGAATCACCTTCACTACAAAGGTTTGCTCAGGAAGTAGCTTATTTCCTCTTCTGTCAGATACTGAAAAAAATTGTGTGGATAATATTTATTGGAATTCTAAAAAAACTCATTATAACTGGCAGTATATTACTAGAAAAAAATACTTGTTATGCAGTTGCTATGAGAATTGATAATGTCACTTCTATCAATTATCAATTCTAGATATTAGATAGAATTACAGAATTCTATGCTATAATTACAAAACATCTATTATTTAATTTTTGACTTATATTGTTATACTCTAGGTTGTTTACGGAATATTTATTTACCAAAAAATTTAAAACTAAACAGCTCTTCCTTTGGACCAATATCTCTTTCAGGAGGTCGGTATATAATCTTCATATCATCAACATCACCCTGAGTGAACTGACCAATGGGTTGACCAAGATAATCTATATGTTCAAGTGTTCCTTGTCCAGGAGCTAAGTGTTTGGTGATATGATAGACGACATCATGAGGCTCAAAATTTCTAGGAATGAATGACAACTGTGAGCTTGAAATTGTCATTGCATGGTGTTCCATCACCTAATAAAAATAATAATAATATATTTAACCACATATTTCATTTTCACATATAATGTTGGGTCTCTTTTTTTTTTTAACTTTAAGTCGGCATTTTCAATTATGATTTTATATTGGAAACAGTATTACATTAATGACAAACTAACAATTTACTCAAAAAAAAATTAAATCTGTTAGCCACAGAATTTTATTTCAATTGAAAAATTAATTTTCTTGTTTTATTAATAATATGAAATAATAATGTGAAACTCTTATAACAAAAACTGACCATCATACTGACAAGGAATTTTCCTGTAATTTAGAAAACAAACTTAGATTCCATAATTACACATTTTGACAAACCTCTCTGTATATTGTCTGAATGTAAGTATTGAGATAATAGTCTATAAGACAAATCACATGGTAAAACAGAAAAATATACTGATCTATAAAGCTAAGTACTTTCTGATCAGAAGTTCTTATTAACTAACAGATTAATTAATGTTAAAATACAATTAATGTGAAAGTAAAATAAAGTTTAAAGGTCTAAAATACACACAACATGGTTAACAATTACTAATTTAAATTGATGAAGAATCATACAACAAAATTTACATTAATAGTTTAAGAGGTATAAAAATAAATACCAAAATATTTAAAACGGTCATATTATTTGTGATAAGTGCTAATGTGTATTGAGGAAGAATGATACAAACTGGTTTAGCAGTTTAATAGGCATGTTTTTATTCTCCTCAAAGTTATTCAATAATGATTTGTTCGAGCCTAGCATGACTTAATGGTTCGGGTGCTCAACTCACAATCTGTGGGTCTAGAGTTTGAATCCTCTCACCAAAAATGCTCATACTTTCAGCTGTGGGGGCATTATAATGTGACAGTAAATCCCACTATTTGTTGGTAAAAGAGTAGCCCAGGAGTTGATGGTGGATGGTATTGACAAGTCTTTAGTGTATCGCTTCAAAATTAAGGACAGCTAGTGCAGATAGCCCTTGAGTTGCTTTGCATAAATTCAAAAACAAACATACAAAGCTATGTTGTTTAATTTTATATTAATTAAATTTTTATTTGCTGTTCAAATTAAATTGAACCTGTTATTATTTCTACATATTATTATACTTACAAAACAGCTTATATGTACTGTGATCATTAAATATAAAAGACAGTCACAGTTGAAATAACTGACAATATCTCCCTTTATAAATAATATAGAATATATATGTAGCCAAGTATACTTAGTCAGTTTTTCTAAATTTCTCTGCAGGTGTTCTGCACATAGTAATGACATTCTTCTTAACTGGATGTCAAAACGTCATAAACAAGTGATATTCCTTTCACAGAGGCAAAGGTTATATGTTGCAAACTTTGTTTTTAAGTCTCAATCTAAAGTGTACATGTTTCTTTATGGACTTTTAGTTCACCTGTTCAAACAGGTAATGAAGAAACTTGTACAGTCTGGCCTAGGCTGGCTAGAACTATACATAGACTAGTGGTTGAAATATGTATAAACTTAATGGTCTGTGGGATACCACACAAAGCTTTTCTCTAAATATAAAAGTTGGAAACCCACTCAGTTCTGGATCTTGCTTTTATCCTGTCTCTGTCCTGTGCAGACATATGAGAAACCTCTCCAACCTCAGCAGCCATTTGAATACAATCAAATAATAAACCAGCCAGTCAGTAAATAATATTACTCTTTACTTAATAAAGACTTGTTTATTTATTCCATCATGTTTATTTTTACCTTTACTTTTCATGTTCAATTTGTTTCTTCCATAACATTTACAGAATGGGAATTTTCCTGATGCTTTAAACTTATCTCTTGGATACCATTGTACCTGAATACCACAAGATCTCAAAAGTTACTTTGTTTGATTGCCATATATACTAGGTCGTCAAGAAATTAATGTTGCATTTTTGAACACTTTCATTAACCATCTCCCAATAAACGTACCTCACGTATAATAGTTAAATGAACTGCCTAAACATCATGTTAGTGTAGCCTATATAATGTGTAAACTTTAGTACTACTCTAATCTCTTATAGTGACAGAACATAGGAAAACATATGCAAATGTGAAAGGTGT